>NW_015173702.1:21673-22976 GCF_001447785.1 Gekko japonicus | reverse complement strand
TTTTCTGGCATTTATCAAATGAGAATGGCAAGACAAACATTTTTGGCACCTTATTTATAAATGAATAAATAAATGCAGATTACATTTTAAATTCTGCTTTCTATATTTATTCCAGCTAGAAAGTTTAAGCCGAGCAAGAAGCAGAATGAGCCAGGGCATTTTCTCCAGTGCTACATGAGATAATCAGATGAACTTTGAACAGCCTTGCTCACTTTTGTTGATGCAGCTTGGGCTGGATACTGTGTCCTACGCCCTGAATACCAGTACTTAGTTTTTAAAATACCTTGTATGTATCAGATTAGGATTAGTTAGAGAATGTCAATATATCGTTGTTTTCCTGGTAGATGAATGATAGTAGAAATTTAATTATGGAATGTGAGGTGCATGCTGGGGGTGGTTTTTTCCCTTTCGAAAAGAATCCTCCCTTTACGCTTACCTAAATGACACACATACTTGGTTGCATATAAAATATCACAAGGCATTTTGCTTTTCCTGGTATGTTTATTATGAAAAATAGCAAAAGCAGAATGGGCAGAGGGCCAGAAGGAGTAGCCGACAAATGCATCAATTGCATTTGCTATCTCTTTTGCACTTCCAATAATACCCAAGTATTCCATATGAAGGCTTCATCATTTTTGCTCCCTGGTCATACCAATTAAACTAATTTTATGTTTAATGGGGTATCTGTTATGACCTTATGATCTTAGAAGTTATTTATGACTGAACTCACACTGATAAAGTTCAAAGTAGCATGACCCAGTCTTTATTTTGATGGCTAAATTAATGGTGAGTTTGTTGTTGTGAGAAATGATGAATTATTTGTAAACTTGACCCAGGCACAGGAGGTGGAATTACAAAAGAACAAATGGATTTGCTTGTTTACTTTCATAACATTTAACATTTGTGATTAAAAATAGCTGCTATTGTATTAACCTAACATCGGCCCCGTTCATACGAGCCCATTTGGGCCGGGAACGGGGGCGGAGCAAACGGGCGCGATCCCACCTCAACATCTGGGGAGCGTGCCGTCTCCGTCCCCGATCCGTCCCGAATGGTGATACCGCGCAGTAAAAAACAACCACCTCTCTAGGTGGTTGCAAGCGTCTGGAGCGGCCCAAGCCGGGCCATGGGATCGGCAGCGCGTCCTTGCCCCGCCGCATCCCGCCCCCCGGTCGTACTGCGTATGCTCGGGCATGCGCAGTTCGGCCGCCTCCCCCTCCCATCGGGCGCATCCTCCCCGGCGTCTGATCGTGCCGGGGAGAGGAGGCGCTGCGGCCAGGGGATCCGTGGGATCCCGGCCGCA
>NW_015173702.1:6477-21499 GCF_001447785.1 Gekko japonicus | reverse complement strand
GGGCACAAAGTCTGAATCTTCCACTGAATGTCTTTTCTTCCTTCCTTTGATATCCTGTCTAAATAGGTCTTCCATCTATTCCGAACTTCTGCAGATTTTCCTTCCCATGTTGTCTCCTTGCATAAAGTTGCAATGATGTCTGACTGTATAAAATCAAAGAGATAGTTGTCCCAGATTTCAACTGTCCATCTACTTTTATCTTTCCAACCCAAAGCTATAACTGCTTTACCCGCCAATATCATTGCCTTAACTGTGGTTTGATCCTTCTTATCAAATATCAGGCTTCCCATTGTGCTTGTCAACATTAAGTTGAAGTCTATGTTTAAAGTTATTTTACATACATTCTTTATAGCTTTAATAATTTCTGCCCAGAATGCCCTTGCTTCTCTGCACTCCCACCACATATGTGCAAACCATCCTTTAGATTGTCTACAATGCCAGCAAAGGGAACTTAATCCTGAAATCATGTTAGCCAATTGGGCTGGTGTCTTGTACCAGTTTGTGAGAAATTTATATTCAAGTTCTTTAAATTTAATTACCTTGATTTCGTCTATTCCTTTCATAATTTTTCTGCCATCCTCTCTGTTATCTGTCCTTCTCTACTCCACACTTTTTGTAAATATTCTGTTATTTTATCTTTATTTAATATCATCTTTTTGTAAATTTTCCCTACTAGACCTTATTTTTTCTTAATCATTTCTTTATATATTTCTTCCGTTGGTTCGTCTATCCATATTTCTTCTTTTTCGTTAATCTTCTTTACCGCCTTATAGAGACCTGCTATTTTTGACCAATGTTCCTTGCCTATCTCTTCTATTACTTCTTGTAATGGCTTAAGAGTTTTCCCTCTAAACAAGTCCCCCACTGTGATATCCCTTAGACCTTAAAATTTCCCACCATTTGGTTTCTTGCTCCTCTTCATTAGTAGTTTCTAGTGGCGCCCACCTAGAGGGTCTCCCTAGCCAGTTTGGTTGCCATTTCCTCCAAACTTCTAGTGATGATCTTCTGAGGCCTATTCTTAGTTGAGGCAAATCTTTTCCTAAGACAAGATAACCCAAATTCCTTCAGATGTGAAATGCACTTTCAGCCCTGACTGACATCTGTTTCATTCAACCAGATTATGACAGCTTAGATTTTAGAAGTTCTTCAACATCCAGGCCCCACAGTCACAGTAATACAAGAGCGAGTCAAATGAAAACCTTAAAATGGCAATTTTGGTTGCCATTTCCTCCAAACTTCTAGTGTTGATCTTCTGGGGCCTATTGTTAGTTGAGGCAAATATTTTCCTAAAACAAGATAACCCAAATTCCTTCAGATCTGAAATGCACTTTCAGCCCTGACTGACAACTGTTTCATTCCACCAGATTATGATTAAAAATAGCTGCTATTGTATTAACCTAACTTCACAGCTTTCAGCTGAGGCAAATCTTTTCCTTTTCCTCAGATTTTAGAAGTTCTTCAACATCCAGGCCCCACAGTCACAGTAATACAAGAGCGAGTCAAATGAAAACCTTAAAATGGCAATAAAATGTAGAAACATTGTGCCATTATCTGTAAGTTGGCGGTATTTTTACCGATGACATAAGGAATGTCTTACAGGTGGCAACAGAGTGCAGACAAGCAACACACCATCGCAGTAGCAGTACATAAACATGGCTGCCCCACTTGAGACATGCACCGAAGAGGAGCAGCATTCTCTCATTCATGTATTGAGTAGTGAAGGAGTGAAACCTATTGCAATTCATCAACGAATGAAGTTGCAATATGGTGATGCATGTCTGTCACTGCAGCGAGTGTATGAGTCGAATAGGACGTTCACTCCTTCTCTACTCAAAAAAACGGATGACGAAACATTGCTCCTCTTTAGTGCATGTCTCAAGTAGGGCAACCATCTTTACGCACTGCTACTGTGATGGCGTGTTGCTTGTCTGCACTCTGTCGCCACCTGTAGGACATGCCTTATGTCATTGGTAAAAACTACTACCAACTTACAGACAATGGCACGGTGTTTCTAAATTTTATCGCCATTTTAAGATTTTCATTTGACACACCCTCATATATGAGACTTCAGGCATTACTGGGTACATAAATGGACAGAAAAATCAGGGAAGAGATGCAAATTTCAAAATGCAGTATGAAGAAATAAAAATACACAAATATGGAATGCAATGAAGAGTAGTTAAACAATTGCTAGCAGAAGTGGTCACTTTAACTAATGTGTTCATCCAGACCGAATCCAAATGGAACCCACTCATGAATGTGTGTATAGTATCCCAAAGTGGAGGAAGCAAGCCAATACGGAATTCCAAATGATTGGATTGACTAGGAAGAAGAGAATTGGGTTTGGAGCAGAAGTAAAAAGAAAAAAGGACAAAGAGAAGGATGCCAAAAGAGTCTTTGGGATTTAGAAGGAACAGGTTGGGTGACTGAACAAGTCTGGAAAGGAGGGCAGGACAGCAAAATGTCCCAGGTTGCTGGCAGAGAGAGGAAGGGAGGTGCTGAGTGGTGCTCACTGAGAGAGAGGGCAGACCATCCAGTAACAAGGGTATAAAGGAGATGGGCTAAGAAAGGGGCAAAGAAAGAGGGATCAAGAGTGTAGTGAGGAGAGCTACCTATGTTGCCCGATTGTGAAGTATGACCATTGTCAGGACATTGAGGAGCAGTCCTGGGGTGAAACTGAATCTAACCTGCTGGGCCAAACAGGGTTTTTTTGTTTTTTGTTTTGTTCCTAGAATATGTACATATATCTGTCAGTGACAGTAGCAAAGATTCTGTCTTGAGTTCTGAGGGGAAAGTTAATGGGGCAGGATATGAAGTTATTACTTGCTGTTTGCTTTATGTAGCAGGGACATATTATTCTGGATGTTCCTTGAGTACAGTGAAAGGTTGGATTATTGTCCCCCAAGCACTAGTTGTTCATCTGGTCTGGTTGTTGGGAGATCCCTTGGAATTCAAGACAAGCTAGTGGCGGAGAGATGTGACAGTATCTAATGAGAACGTGGCTGTTTCATGAGATGGTATTTCATTTCAAATACTTAACGATCATGATTTCTTGGATTGATCCATGATGGAGTCTACCTATACCTTTGTCTTCACAGGGCCCAGGAAAATAGGTTCTGGAAGGGGTAATACCCTGGCTGTAGTCTAGCACTCTAGCCTCTACATCACATCTGATTTATGATCCATTAAATTAAGTATGTCTTGCCATTGTTGTCTTTCCAGGAAATAATCAGCAGAGTGCTTCACAACTACCCTTAGGTGTCAAAGCAAGGTTTGCATGTCTGACTCTAGCTAGTAAAAGGGAGTTTTGATATTATAAGATTCACAAAATGGCTTTTTCTTACAGCTAAAATGTGTGTGTGTGTTTGTGGGGATATTTCTTGCATATATGGGAGGTAATTAGTAAGTTTGATGTGTCAGATAAGGGCTTCAGATGCTTCAAATAAAAAAGTACTTCGTAGCTAAAGGTATAGATTTAGTTTTTACATCTTGTTTTTATTTTAAACTGTCCCAGCATGAATGCCTGTGACACGATTGGAGGTAAAAAAGTGTATATATGTATGTGCAAAACAAACCCAACAGTAGCTAGTTTATATCCCCCCCTTTGTTTCTTCTTCCCCATCTCCCTGTTCTTAGTCGGTTTTATTACTCAAATTAAAGGTCGTGTTTTTACAGTTATGGGACAGCCATCAAGAGAACTGTGTGCCATGGTCTCTTGATACTTGGCATATGGTTAGCATAATTAAGTTGACTCCAGTGCTCCCTCTAAGCTGAGCTAGTGTGCTCGCAGTTTTTTAGCCTCCAGCTCACACATTTTTGTCTTAGCTCAGGAAGGAGAGCAGAGCAAACTAATTTACACAGTAGCCAAATCACTTGCTCACAACTTTAATGCCAGTAGCTCACAAAGTAGAATTTTTGTTCACAAGACTCCCCACCACCATCATCATCATCATCATCATCATCATCATCATCATCATCATCATCATCATCATCATCATCATCATCATCATCATCATCATCTATTAAATTTCTATCCCGCCCTCCCTGCCAGGGCCAGTTTAGGTTGGTTTACATAAAATAGCATAAGAATTACAATAATATAGATTAAAATTAAGCAACATCAGTTAGTACAACTAAACAATGCTAAAACCATAAAACATAATAAAGTGCTAGTATCAATAATTTCACAGCAATGTTGTTACTTGGTTCTCTCATCTCACAGTCAGCTCCTTAGTCTTCTTAGATCATCTTAGGCAGTAGGCTCAGGCTGTCGTTGGAGGTCCCAGGGAAACAGGACTCTCCAACCATGGACTGTCAGTTGTTAGTAGTGGTGGCGGCTCCAAAGGCCTGGTGGAAGAGCTCCATTTTACAGGCCCTGCAGAACTGCGAAAGGTCCCGCAGGGCCCTGGTCTCTTCCGGGAGCTCATTCCGCCAGATTGGAGCCGCCACTGAGAAAGCCCTGGCCCTGGTTGTTGCAAGTCTGGCCTCCTTAAGACTCAGGAGGGCCAGCTGATTCTGGGTCCCTGATCACAGCGCTCTCTGGGGTACATATGGGGAAAGGCGGTCCCTCAGGTATGTAGGTCCCTAGCCATATAGGGCTTTAAAGGTAAGAACCAGCACCTTGAAGTGAATCCGGTATGCTATAGGCAGCCAGTGCAATGTCCTAAGCACAGGCTGGATGTGCTCCTGAATAGGGAGCCCTATCAGAAGCCTGGCCGCGGCATTTAGCACCAGCTGCAGCTTCTGGATTTGAGACAAGGACAGCCCCATGTAGAGGGCATTACAGTAGTCCAGTCTCGAGGTGACCATCGCGTGGATCACTGTTGCCAAATCATTGCGTTCGAGGAAGGGAACCAACTGCCTAATCAGCCGGAGACTATAAAAGGCCGACTTGGCAGTGGCTGCTACCTGGGCCTCCATTGTTAAGGAGGCGCCTAGGAGCACTCCCAAACTCCTAACCTCTGGCGCTGACACCAATGGTGCCCCATCGAAGGTCAGGAGTGGGATCCCTACCCTCAAACCACTCTGACTCAGGCATAGGACCTCCGTCTTTGTTGGATTCAATTTCAGCCGGCTCAGTTTCCAAACAGTCACCAAAGGCTGGCCCTCATCTGTTCAGTAGTAATTTCTATTCTAATCTGTACTTCATATTGTGAGAATACCTTTTCTATGTCTCACAAGGTAGGTGCAGTATAATATCACTATGCTGGACTAACTTGGTCGATGCAGTGCAGTGTATTCAGATGGAATAATCTGGCCATTCATTTAAGATACCTTATCCTGCCTGATCCTGAAATATGTGATGGATGGATGATCATTCGTTTAATACCGGTTTCGTGTTAAGCAGTAGCATCACAAACTGCTGTGGGCACAGGCATTCTGAGACAGAGGGCTGAAGGCACATTCATCTTGATTAATTTTCTTCAGTGAATGTATTTAAGTATTTGGGCAATTTATCTGGGAAAATAATGGACATTATAAAGGCAGAAACATTTAAAGTTAAAAATATTCCTTCATTATCCCCAAATAATTGCAAAATTCAGTTGAACATTCTAAGCTAAGTAAATGAAGTTTTCTGAATTACAATGTGCAGCGTTAACAATCACTGCCAGAGTTTGTTAGACTATTAAGATCTATTAATCAGTAAATACTTGACTATTGGATTAATATGATATACATATAACATCTCAGGTGCGTAAAATGTGATAATATTTCATACTGATCTGAATTGACTACACATTTCTTTCAGTGGTGTCTGAATAAAGCTATAGTAAGTGAACATTTTACTGCATTGGCGCAAGCTTGAAATAGCTTGCAATTTATGCCTGCTTACTTGCTGCACAGGATTTTAAAAGATACTCTTCAAATTAAAAAAAATATGAAATGCCATGGAAGTATTTCTTCTGTATTTTTAGGCATAATTTGCATGTGCCCAAGAACCAGTTAAACCAAAGACCCTCAAGCATGGTCAGTGAAACATCTACTGCAGTAACTACATCCACTGTGGATACAAAGCCCAGCTCTAAGGTAAGTCTGAGTTTTTCCCTCTAAAAGGTGAACAGTCTCTCTCTCCCAAGGACAAAACTTGACCTTATATCTCATTAGCTTCCTAATGAAAAGGGTCATGACTGAGTTGCAATATGAATTAGAAGCTTCTTATTCAATGTTTGTGTGTTTTTATGTACAAAATTATTGCTTGCATAGTACTTATTACAAGCATTCTTTGTCCCATAAATCTTGCCTGCATAATGGGTTGTCAGCCATAACCATTTCTAAAAAATCAATTATTTGGAAGAAAATTATTGCTTGCCTAGTACTTATTACAAGCATTTTTGTCCCATAAACCTTGCCTGCATAATGGGTTGCCAGCCACAACCATTTCTAAAAAATCAATTATTTGGATCTCATGAGCTCCAGATCATACCTGGAGGTTTTATAAATATAGGCTGCACCATATACTTTTCTGAACAATGCCACTTTATGTAGTTGAACCCTCAGTAAAAGTGAAAAAGAAGTCCTCATAGGCTGAGAATTGTGCCATATGTTAACTAGTAGCTAATCACTTGGACAGGATTGTTAATGTCTAGACTAAGAAGAATAAGAGTTTTAGATGCAAAGAGAATATGATTTTTGCCTTTTTAATGGGCCATGATAAACGTCCAGAAAACATTGCTCATTACCACAAGACTGGCATTTGTTCACATGTTACATGTAATACAGTCATCTTTGAGAGTTTTGAGTTAGTAATATGAGATTTTTAGCATGTTAGTTTTTTTAAAAAGTTACTTGAACTTTTTAAAAATGCTGATTTTTATTTTGTAGCCTTTATTAGTGCCAGGCTGTGTAAAAAAAAAATCAGCAGACACATATGAGCATGGAAACAAAATACTGCAGAAATATTTGGTTATTTTTATATAATAAGTCTGTGCATGTACATTCGTTATTAGGCAATGAAATGCCATATAAATTATATTTTGACTTCTTGACAGCTGACAGCCAGGAACGTTGTATTCTTGAACAGTAAAAATAATTGTCAACTGGAAATCAGATTGGCAGCTACAGTTTTAAGTAAATTATTTTTGTGAATTCGGGTATTTATTTTGACTGGAGCATTCACTTGTTTTTCACTTCTGCAGACAGGAGAAAGGATAAATTCAGTATTTATCTTAAGCAAAGTAGTGTTGTTTTTGCTTCAGTGCATAATTCTGCAGGATCCTTGGTAGAATCGTCTCTGTCACTCCATGCCCATGAGAGGGGCATCTCTGCTGATAAGCAGCTGTCTGTTAGCCAACTTGCACTGGTGCAGTAGTCATGCTAGGAAAAGAGAGCGGGCAATGACACAACAGAGCAGGTAGCTGCACATTGCTCCTGGCAGCTGCTGTTCTTGTAGGCTCAGCAGGTTGATATTGCAGTCTGACTTGAGTCCCTCTTGGCCTCTACACTGTTGGAAGACTGCTGGCAAAGAGTCAAAAGGGACACAAGAATGTCAATAATTAATATTCTGCGGAAGCAACAAACAAGTGGCCTCCAAAATTCTGCATGGGGTACTCTTGTAGTTCCACTTTCCCCTCCCCTTTGTGGGCTCCCAAATGTTGGGGTGCGCGTATTGGGGGACATAGTATATCTATTTTTGTAGCATTTTTGCATTTGTGTGTGTGTCCTTGCCTGGAAGTCATGGCAACCTCTGACAACTCCTACTGGGGCACCGAGAACATTCAGAGAAGTGGCTTGATAGCCTGCCTCTGGCCTCCTGGCCCTGGTATTCTCCGGAGGTCTCCCATTCAAATACTTGCCAGCGTCGATCCTGCTTAGCTTCCAAAATCTGATGAGATCAGGCATTGGTACTGTGTCTGCTGTTTCCATGGTGCTATGCTTCTGCAATGTAATAAGTACCTTAATTGTTTTGCCAGCAGTAGCAAAGGTGAGAGTGGCATTGCTGGTATCACCTTGGTCTGTTCTTGGGCTCCTTTATCTCTTACCTGTGGTGAGGCTACATCGGCATGACAACAAAGTGACAAACTGCCAGCATATCTGCCAGGCAAGGGATTTTTGCCCTCTGTGTTCTTAATGTTAACAGCATTTGTGGAGATATAATTGGAAAGCCTGCTTCAAAATGGGCTAAAGACTTGCCTTTAAAAAAAATAAAACCAGAGAATTTGGAGAACTTGGTAGAGTGTTGCAGTGGTAAAATAATATAATGATATTTCAACTGCTGATTAAAAACCACCTTCCATGGTGGGGAAGCAGGAGAAAAACCTACTTTCCAGTAGCATCTAAGCAAACGTGTAAGTGATCGTGGTAAAAAATGAAAGACTGCTCAGGCATGCTCAGTTTATACTGCGGGTTTATACATAAGGCCTTTTCTGTTTTTTTCCCATTTTGCATAACTTTGCATTTATGAATACGTGAATTAATGAACTCAGGATACGAACCAGACTGATATATATATATATCTACCAATAGCTGTAGAAGCTAAATGAAATGTTGTGTTGGAACTCCTTGTTTTAACGTGCTGACTGTTATTACATGCCTCTGTGACTCCTCCCAGTCAGATTATTTATTTATAATTTAAATTTATATACTGCTCCTCTCTGAATTCACAGAGCTCAGGGCGGTTAACAACAGAAAACTGTACAACTGAAATGCAAAAATTAAAAATAGCTAAAAATAACATCAGATGGCACCCAATCATATAATATGCATTACTGTCTCACAATAAGTGGGAAATGCAGAGTGAGGGAGGGGAAGGGAGTGCCCCATTAGGTGGTAACCCTTGCTGTCCTCAACCAAATGTCTGAAGGAACATCTCTGCCTTGCATGCCCTGTGGAACTGCATAAGGTTCCGTAGGGTGCAGATGTTATTTAGCAGAGAGTTCCACCTGGTGGGAGCCAGGGCTGGGAAAGCCTTGGCTCCGGTCAAAGCCATGGATGAGCACACTTCTGGTAACATGGGGGTATGGCCTAATATGCCAATGAGCTGTGCTGTCAGGGGTGTGGCCTAATATGCTAATGAGTTTCTGCTGTTGGGTGTGGCCTATTATGCTAATGAGTTCCTGCTGGGCTTTATCTACAAAAAAAGCCCTGGCTAAAAATAACATCAGATGGCACCCAAGCATATAATATGCATTACTGTCTCACAATAAGTGAGAAAATAAGAGTGAGGGAGGGGAAGGGAGTGCCCCCTTAGGTGGTAACCGTAGCTGTCCTCAACCAAATGTCTGACGGAACATCTCTGCCTTGCATGTCCTGTGGAACTACATAAGGTTCCGTAGGGTGCAGATGTTATTTGGCAGAGAGTTCCACCTGGTGGGAGCCAGGGCTGAAAAAGCCCTGGCTCTAATCAAGGACAGCCAGACCTCTTTAGGGCTAGGGATCACCAGCAAGTTGTTCTCAGCAGACCGTAAAGCTCTTGGGGGGGGGGGACATACCAGAGGAGGTGGTCAGGTAGATACGTGGGTCCCAGACCATTCATGGTCTTAAAGTAGGCTTACTAAATGCCGGCGGGGGATCTGCAGCTCTTTACAGGATTCCTGCCTCGGGGGACGGCGATACGCGGTGCACCCGCCATCGCCAGGATGTGACGCTACATGTCGCTCTGGCAACGGGGCTGTTTGGAGTCCCGTTGCCAGAGTGACGTGTAGCGTCACATCCTGGCGACGGTGGTGCAATGCGTATCGCTGTCCCCCTCAGCAGGGAAGTATAAGCCTAGATGTTCAAGCTTACATGAGAAAATTCCAGTGCACAGAGGTTGTGTTAGTCGATGAGTAAGAGGCTATGTTGATGTTTTAAAATCTTCCCTTTTATTCCCTCTTGTAACCTACTGAAATTATATTCTTTGGCTTACTTCTTATTTAAATACAATAACATTTTATATATATATTAAAAAGTAAGTTGTTCTTAGCAATTAAGTGGATCTAGTTGAGAGCCAGTATGGTATACGGGTTACAGTGTTGGACTAGGATCTAGGTGACCAAGGTTAGAATCCTCACTCATGCCATGGAAGCTTACTGAATGATTTTGGGACTGTAACGCACCTTCAGCCTAAGCTATCTCACAGAGTTATTGAGAGGATGAAATGAAGGAGAGAAGAATGATGTAAAATGGTTTTGGTCCCCATTGGGGAGAAAGGCAGGGTATATATATACATAAATAATAGCTGGGGAAAGCCAGAATGCCATTTTGTCAATTTCTGACCTGTACTATTCTAGGTATTGTGTACCTGCTAGTATAAGTACAGCTACTGGAAAAAGTTCCCATTTTGGAGATCTTTAGAGTGTGTTTGTTGGCAGGGAAAGGCCTGGGGAAGGCCTGAAGAGCCCGCCCGCTCACCTTCCCTGGACCACGCTGAGGTGTGGGGCCCAGGGAAGGCCTGAAGAGCCCCCTGCCTGCCTTCCCTGGACCACGCTAAGGCTCAGGGCCCAGCCCAGGGAAGGCCTGAAGAGCCCCCCGCCTGCCTTCCCTAGATTGCACCGAGGTGCGGGGCCCAGGGAAGGCCTGCGCCACCTTTCCTCTCCCCTGCCTTGATCGGGGGTGTGTGGGCGCAGCCTGGCTGGTGCGTGGTGGTGGTGGCGGAGGCTTGATTGGGGTGAGTGAGGGAGCCACGGGGGTGGCGGTGGAGGCTTGATGGGGGGTGGGAGAGCCTCCCTCCCCCATCTCTTGTTACTAACAGTGCACTCCTAAGCAGAGTTACCCCTTCTAACTAAAATATTAGCTACGTTCATAGGCAGTTTGCAGATGTGCACAGAGGCACCTAAGTAATAAGTCTGAACTCACAAATCTTATTGATAATGTGCCTTTTAAACAGTTATAAGGGGGGCTATAAGGGGGGCAGCAGCAGCAGATGGGTGGGAAGGGGTGGCAGCTGTGAGAAAGCAGTCAGTAACAGTGCAAATGGATAAATCTGCATCCAAACCGTTCAGTGAAGCTCAGTTCCCTGATTATACTTACTGCAAGGAAGGTATCTCCGTTGGCCCATCCATCAAAGATGTTGTCTATGTGCAGATAAAGAAGCTGAAACAATCACACACATTTCTTGACATTGTAAACTCTATTCCAGAGAGAGACACTAGCTAATTTTTCCTTTACTTGCCCAATTTAAACCCTTGGACAACTATTTGAGATTTGCAGATACTGTGCTGCTGAAATATTTGTTGGAAGATACCAAGAAGTCGGTAACTCTGGGAGTAGCAAAATTTTACTTTTTAGTAATAAATAAGTGAAAGTTTTTAACAAAAAGCACAGACGGAAGAGAATTTTAGACAAGACTTAGAATTTAGGGAATAGAATTACGATCTTAATAGGGGTCTGTGGCTGGTACTATGATGGTATTATTGTCTGTGAGTTCCCTGATTATGACTGGCAAGGAGAATACACACCATCCTAGTGAGATCAAATATCCCTGATTTCAACCTTAAAACATTTTTATTAAACTATTATAGATTTTACAGTGTTTAATTACATTTTTAAAACAATATCTTTCATTGTAATTATACCTGCACGTATAGTTCTCTTTTAAAGTTGCCTAGACAGGTCTTTCAGAATTATTTTAGAAAGATTGCTTGGTCTCTCTAATACTCTTCTTGCTGCCTAATCATTATTTAAAAAATAATTGTTATTAAAGGTTTTCTAGGGGTTAATTGGACCCTGGAATTTAATAGACATTAATGAAAACAAATGTTTATAGAAAGTCTGACTTGAATATGTTCTCTCCCCATTTCCCAGTTAGTTTCTGAAGTATGTATTTTACTTATAACCAGAAAGGGGGGGCATATATATTACACACAGTGGAAAAGCAAAAAACAGAGCGTTATATGATTAAATTTCCCCAAAGAATTACAAAAAACATATACCACATACAAAATTTAAAAAAAAATTATTTGGAAAAGGTCATGTAAAAGGACAATTCCATAAGATACGTAAGCATCAGGAGAGCATAGTCTAGTTTCTTAAGCACTGCTGCCAAACTTTCAACTGTTTGAGAGCCAGTTTGGTGTAGTGGTTAAGTGCGCGGACTCTCATCTGGGAGAAGCAGGTTTGATTCCCCACTCCACATGCAGCCAGCTAGGTGACCTTGGGTCAGTCACAGTTTTTGCAACGCTCTCTCAGCCCCACCAACCTCACAGGGTGTCTGTTGCGGGGAGAGGAAGGGAAGGAGATTGTAAACTGCTCTAATACTCTGAATGAAGGGCGGGGTACAAATCCAATCTCTTCTTCTTCTTAAATGCTGGGTTGTAACATTGCCACTGCTCCCCCCCCCTTCCAGATCTAGCAACATGTGCACTCTTCAGAACTTCCTGTTTTTCAAATAAGTATTCTGTACCTTCAGGACCACCCTAATGTCTGGGGTATTTGAATGTAAAAGACACTGGACTGTTCTGACAAATGCTCAAAGTGGGGGGGGGGCACACACTTCCTTTCCTAGATTGTTAGGAAATGGAGGGTGTGCTACATGTGTCTCCCCACTTTGATTTTCCTAAGAACAGTCTTATTTCCTTGTGGAGCAAGGAAAAGGGTATGCATAACTTTAACAACACCACATATAAGAAAACACACTTGATATATAGCTTTCAGAATAGCATTCAGGCTATAGTTCTGATGTGGTATTCCAGAATGTATATAGTGGGGCACAATAACAAATACTCCAGTAAGATAGATCTTAGCTGCTTCCTTTATGTTATCCAGTCTGCTAGCTGACTGGATTATCAGCAAATAAGTAATCTTCCTAGGAAACTAAAGGGCTACATCTTAAAGCTGAACACTGTGGTGGCAGGTAAAGATGGGCATAAACCAGTTTATGAACTAAAGTTCATGACAAATTTTGGCTGCTTCATAGTTCGTGAACTGGAGTTTGTGGCAGGTCAACTGACACAAACTTTCCATGAACTTCCAAGCAGTTTGTGGATGTTTGTGCCTGTTTGTGAATAGATACATTTCCAGACAGTCTGTATCCACTCAAATAAGATATTTACCAACCTTCAAAGCAACAGAAGGGGCAGAATTCTCCAGCCTTGGAAACACTCTTGTCAGTTTCAAACCAGTCATGTCAGTTTCCAGAGGGTTTCCCTCCCCTTTGTGTTCCCTTCCCATTTTCTTGCACAGTGCTTGCAAACCCCCTCCCACTTACTTGGATTTGTGACTCTGTGCTTTGAGATCAGTCCTTTTAAGCTTGCAATGCCAGTGGCCATTCTCTCTCTCTCTCTCTCTCTCTCTCTCTCTCTCTCTCTCTCTCTCTGTCCAGGGTGGCCAGCTGCTGATGAAAGTATGGTCTCCAGCTGCTGATGAAAGTAGATTTTCTCATTGTGTTGCTTTATTCATTCAGAAATTTTTTATGTCAGCTCTCTAGGGAACCTTCCTGAGGCGGCTTAAAAAATAAAACATAATAAAAACATATATGTTTGTGCCCTCTGATGGAGGGTTCTGTTTTCTAGGACTCATTCATTTGATCTTGAAGCCCATGGTTTGTTTGACCTTTTACAGGTGTTTGGTTTTCTGATTTGATTCTGGCCATTCCTAACGTTGCTTCTTCCTTCAAAATGTCAGTATCACTTGTCACTTGTGGTTTCAGTTTGTCTAAAATTCCTTCAAGTCATGGCAGAATCTGGGTGTTCTTCAAATTTTATTGTTATATTAAAACCCATAATCTTTGTAGATTAGTTGCTGTTTACAATACTTTTTCATTGAACTAAGGGATCTTGAACAAAAGGTTACTAACAGTGCACTCCTAAGCAGAGTTACCCCTTCTAACTAAAATATTAGCTACGTTCATAGGCAGTTTGCAGATGTGCACAGAGGCACCTAAGTAATAAGTCTGAACTCACAAATCTTATTGATAATGTGCCTTTTAAACAGTTATAAGGGGGGCTATAAGGGGGGCAGCAGCATCAGATGGGTGGGAAGGGGTGGCAGCTGTGAGAAAGCAGTCAGTAACAGTGCAAATGGATAAATCTGCATCCAAACCGTTCAGTGAAGCTCAGTTCCCTGATTATACTTACTGCAAGGAAGGTATCTCCGTTGGCCCATCCATCAAAGATGTTGTCTATGTGCAGATAAAGAAGTTGAAACAATCACACACATTTCTTTACATTGTAAACTCTATTCCAGAGAGAGACACTAGCTAATTTTTCCTTTACTTGCCCAATTTAAACCCTTGGACAACTATTTGAGATTTGCAGATACTGTGCTGCTGAAATATTTGTTGGAAGATACCAAGAAGTCGGTAACTCTGGGAGTAGCAAAATTTTGCTTTTTAGTAATGAATAAGTGAAAGTTTTTAACAAAAAGCACAGACGGAAGAGAATTTTAGACAAGACTTAGAATTTAGGGAATAGAATTACGATCTTAATAGGGGTTTGTGGCTGGTACTATGATGGTATTATTGTCTGTGAGTTCCCTGATTATGACTGGCAAGGAGAACACACACCATCCTAGTGAGTTATCAAATATCCCTGATTTCAACCTTAAAACATTTTTATTAAACTATTATAGATTTTACAGTGTTTAATTACATTTTTAAAACAATATCTTTCATTGTAATTATACCTGCACGTATAGTTCTCTTTTAAAGTTGCCTAGACAAGTCTTTCAGAATTATTTTAGAAAGATTGCTTGGTCTCTCTAATACTCTTCTTGCTGCCTAATCATTATTTAAAAAATAATTGTTATTAAAGGTTTTCTAGGGGTTAATTGGACCCTGGAATTTAATAGCAGAATCCAGTCTGCTAGCTGACTTGATTATCAGCAAATAAGTAATCTTCCTAGGAAACTAAAGGGCTACATCTTAAAGCTGAACACTGTGGTGGCAGGTAAAGATGGGCATAAACTGGCTTATGAACTAAAGTTCATGACAAATTTTGGCTGCTTCATAGTTCGTGAACTGGAGTTTGTGGCAGGTCAACTGACACAAACTTTCCATGAACTTCCAAGCAGTTTGTGGATGTTTGTGCCTGTTTGTGAATAGATACATTTCCAGACAGTCTGTATCCACTCAAATAAGATATTTACCAACCTTCAAAGCAACAGAAGG
>NW_015173702.1:0-5620 GCF_001447785.1 Gekko japonicus | reverse complement strand
ATAATGTGTGGAGATTATTTTAATGTGTCTGATGGTTTCTTCTAGTTTGACAGTTTTACCAGTTGACAGACAGCTGTTTCTGCAACCTGATCAGCAAATCATGGAGGGAACAGCCATATCTTGTTGTTTGACCCTAGAAACTGGCATACTGGTCATTAAAGTTCCTTCTAGCTATCATTTATAATATCCCATAGCCTTCTGCTCCAGAATTTGTTTAATTATTGGAAAATTACAAATTCTGATGCATCTTTAGTCTTTTGGGTTGTCCGTTGATTGTGAATGTGGCCTAATATGCTAATGAGCTGTGCTGTCGGGGGTGTGTCCTAATATGCTAATGAGTTTCTGCTGTTGGGTGTGGCCTATTATGCTAATGAGTTCCTGCTGGGCTTTTTCTAGAAAAAGAGCCCTGGATATAAGGATGATGAAAAGAGAATTGACAAGCCACTTTAGAAAAATACTGGACCCCAAGGAAGTCTGCATTTTTTAAAAATCTCCATGCCTTAGTCATGAATGTAGAGGGGAGAACTGACTGCAGAAGGGCCAGAAATATTACATTGTGGTAGTTCAAGAATGTGGATTTTATTTTATGTCAAATTCATTGGTAGTGAATTTGATATCCAGTCCATAAATTAAGATTCCTGTCTGTGAGGTGGTAGCATGTGTAAGCAAAAGTTACGGAATACATGTTCATTATGTTAAAGATTTGGTTTCAAATACCAGGATGCAGGACATGGGGGCAATACAAGAGATCTTAAGTTTGGTCTCATTGTTAAGGATATTGATAGTTTCTCTCCTCTCCATTTCTTTTTAAAAATATTTATACTCCACCTTTCCTATATAGCTTACAAAATGATCATAGACCACAAAAATCACAAAGCTCTCCAAAGGAAGCAAAAATCTATTGAACACCCACCAGCAGAAGACAGGATATTTCAGCTTTAAATCAGACCCTTGTGAAAAACCCCACTGAAAGAAATGGTCCTGCCAGCTAAAGTCTGAAAAAGCTCCAGCATCCTTTAACATTACAATGGTTGCACAGTAGACAAACTAAGGTAAATTCCCAGTTTTTCTCTTGTGGAGAAGGATAGGGCAGGAATACTGATTTCTCGGCTCTCATATCATCTGATTTTTTTGATTACCATTCACTAGGATTTTACAATTTGGATTTAATATTCCAGGATGTAAAGACCTAGAACTGGATATACCTTCACTTGGGGGCATTATTAGCTTCCTACAGAGAGGATCTTCAGAAGAAGTGACCTCTGAGAGAGAATTTGAAGATGGAGAGGAAAGGCGTGCTGGATTTTTAAAGAGGCCTACAGTAAATGCCAAAATTGCATTCTTGTTATAGCACCATGCTTTCCTGATTTGGAAAAATTGTTTGCCTACTTCATCGACATGTTTAAAAAGGAACATGGTATCAAAATACCCTAGGTGATAAAAATGATATATAACATTCTTAGTATTATGCTTTTTTCCCCCCAAGGTGGTAAAATCTGGCAATAAAATTCATAGTTTTGGGAAAAGGGATCATGCTATAAGGAGAAACCCTAATGTCCCTGTTGTGGTGAGAGGCTGGCTTCACAAGCAGGTAAGTGTGTTATTATCTACCTTAATGTAGCTCAAATACTTAATCAGAACTGTGCAGTAATAATTGTGCACTTTTGGTGACATTTAAAAATGCTAAAGTTGAGTACCTGGTATGTTCAGGGCATCTCAGAATTCATCCTTTATACCTTTCAGGTGTTTTTAAGTTTTGCTTTGTGTTTACAGAGGTACACATTAAGTATAGAAAACTTTGAATGAGGAGTATATTTATATTATTTACAGTATAATGTGAAGATAGCTCTACAAACATTTTAAAGAATTTAAACAGTAGCACTAAAGAGCAAAGTTTATTCTTGCATAAGGTTTCGTAGAGAGCCAGTTTGGTGTAGTGGTTAAGAGTGGTGGACTCCAATCTGGAGAACCGGGTCTGATTCCCCACTCCTCCACATGCAGCCAGCTGGGTGACCTTGGGTCAGTCACAGCTGTCTCAGAGCTCTCTCAGCCACACCTACCTCACAGGGTGTCTGTTGTGGGGAGAGGAAGGGAAAGTAATTGTGAGCCCCTCCAGGACTCCTTCAGATAGTGAAGGGTGGGGTATAAAACCAACTATTCTTCTTCTGGATAAGTCAAAGCTCACATAATCAGAAATTCTTTTCTACACCATACACACCTGTTGAAGTTTGTTTTGACTCATGAAACTTGTGCTGGAATAAATTTTGTTAGTCTTTGAGGTAACACAGGCTTCTGTTTTATTTTGCTGCAGTAGACTAACCTAGCTACATCTCTGGAAATGTTTAATCCCTTTTACACACACACACACACACACACACACACACACTCTTAAAATACTGTATTTCCATGGGGTTGTGATAGTGTCACTAGTAATAACCCTCCAATGAGAGCTTGTAATAGTATTATAATCCTCTTTTGGTGAATATGCTTTAATATACCACTGCTATGGACATAAATTATCTGGGCAGGGAGATAAAATATAGTCTGAAAGCACAGAGATTGAGTTTAGACTGTAAGGATGCAGAATTTTAAGGCAAAGAGGGACAAAAATCTCCATCTGTGAACACTTCCGGCAGAAGAGTAGTAAATTCTCATTTATGTATTATTTACGTACAATGAATGAAGACTTTCACAGGAGGCAGTAAGCAAAGAAACACTGGTCTGTTTGTAAATATTATTAAACAAGTCATTTAACTTTTTACAATGCAGATTCATATCTCTTATTTTAAATAAGTTGTACTGAGGTCGTAGCAACTATAGGCAGTGTACAAGAGATAAGCAAGGAAATTAGTATTATTGCTCTGAACAAAAAATGGTTTCTACCTAGTACATGTTTGCATCATTCTGCAGTTTTGAAAAATGAACCCCACCTGAATCAATATGCCTGCTGCAGTGTACCTAGTAAAACTGTCTTGTACCTAATTAAAAGGATACAGATATTAATATGTATGTGCCCACCAATGCTCCCTCTAAGCTGTGGAGTCTTGTGAGCAAAAATTCTACTCTATGAACTCCTGGCATTAAAGTTGTGAGTGAGCAATTTGGCTACTGCATACATTAGCTTGCTCTGGAGCCATCCCTCCTGAGCCAAGTCAAAAATGTGTGAGCCGGAGGCTAAAAAACTGTGAGCTAGCTCACACTAACTCAGCTTAGAGGGAACACTGGTGTCCACTGACCCATGAACTTGTGCTGGCCAGTGTACTAAGGCCTGCCATCTGTGCAGTGCTCATTTCCTCTGTATAGCAACTATTACTTCTAATATGCTTCATTTAATGATTTTCTGAGACAGTTTTCTAAACAATCATTTTTGAAAGGGACTTTTTGTTGTATAATGTGAGAGTGTTTTATTGGTTGATATGTCTTATTTTTTTAAAAAACCCAGAATGTAGAGAAATTTATGTCCGGATATATGTGTATGTGTGTAGGTAGGTAGGTAGGTATATATTTATACACACGTGTGTCTAGTTGCAGATGAACAAACATGCATAATTTTAAGATTGCGCTCGCTACTGCAAATGTTGTCGTGCGATGCATACATAATATATGTGTGTGTTTGTGTTTGCACGTACATATGTATGTTCTGAAACTTTTTGCTTTCAGAGGTGGAGTTCACCACCATGGTCCTACTACCTTCCACAAGTGTTCCTTCTATCCTGTTAGAATGTCTCAAAAAGGCTACAGCCATTTGAAATTGTGTTTAGCGTATAGTTATATTGTTTCCTGCATTGCTTTAAGAATCCAAGCTAAAACCTGTTGTTGGTATTTTCAGGATAGCTCTGGAATGAGGCTATGGAAAAGACGATGGTTTGTTCTTGCTGATTATTGCTTGTTTTACTACAAAGGTTAGTTAATACTGTTATGATTTTACAATGTTCCTTCAGAAGGTTCAAGTTTATTGAGTACAGTAAAGGCAGTTCATCTGTGCATACATTCTGTGTCAGAACTAGTTGCAAGCCCGCAAAATGAGAAGACATACACACTTCAAAACAGGGTCCTCTGATGGGTGGGCTCTTTTTGTAGCAGGAACTCCTTTGCATATTAGGCAACACACCCCTAATGTAGCCAATCCTCCAAGAGCTTACAGTAACCCCTGTAAGAAGAGCTCTGTAAGCTCTTGGAGGATTGGCTACATTAGGGGTGTGTCACCTAATATGCAAAGGAGTTCCTGCTACAAAAAGAGCCCTAGCCAGGGATTAATCTGAAGCCTGCCTAAGCTAAAGAGTCTATGTTCCCAGTGAGGCATGGGAAAACAAAAGTTAAGATTCCAGCCCAATAATAGACTCTACATTGGCTCTCCCCCGTCCACCTGCCATGGCAGCATAGCTGACATTCTGCCCTCCCCAAACATTCTACCCCCCCAAAGATGCCCCTCCACCAGGTTATCAGGGTACATTTTATGAAATGCACGAATCAGTTTGTAATAGACTCTGCATCAGCTCCCCCCGTCCACCTGCCATAGCAGCGTAGCTGACACCTGTCTGCTGTATTGGTCAGTGGGGATTCTATATAGAATAGTGAACTTCATACCCTCTAGTTTGTGATTTGCCTCAGTGTAGTGATTCATCATGGGTGCCTCTTCAGTGTTGTTCTTAATTCTATTTTTATGTTCCAACATTCTAGACTTTATTTGCCTGTTAGTAGATCCAATATAGGCCTTTTTGCATGGACATAATGTAAACTGAGTTACAATTATTGAAAAGCAGGGTTTTCCAATGTATACTCAGTTCAGGACAATCAAACATAGGTCCCTCTATGACCAACTCACAAGCTAGGCACCTCCCACATTTAAAGAAACCAGATGGTAAATTATTATTTAAGACTCTGGGTGCTCTAATATCTGACCTTATAATCATATTCCCAATGGAGTTGCCATTCTTCCATTCAATCAAAGGAAAGGACTCACATCCCGGGAGGTCCTTAACAATATGTCAATGTTTAAAGATTGCTCTTTTGATGTGTTGGAACACAGATGAAAACTCAAAGGGACAAGTGATTCTCTTGTTTTCAAGTTTCTGGTTGCGCTGTAAATACATGTCTCTGCTGTTCTTTTTCACTTCGCTGTATGCTGCTTCCAGTATATCACTGGGATACCCTCTTTCCCTTTTTCAACCTGCCCGCATCCCTCTTAAAATCCACCTCCCTAGTATTGTTTCTTCTAATCTTTACATATTGATTTCTAGGTAAACTATCTCTCAGATGCTTAGGGTGACTGGATCTATATTGTAGCAAATAATTTCTATTAGCTGGTTTCTTGTAGCCCTTGGCAGCCAATTTATTACCATTTTTTAAAATTGTAACATTCAGAAAGGTGATACTATGTATGTCATAAGACGCACTCAAATTTAAATAAAATTAAAAATTATATTTAAAAAGAGAGAGAGAGAATTTAATAGTAGGATGCAGAGTATTGATCCACTCACTGAATTGATTCATAATCAAGGGATTCTCTATGATCAAGAAACAGTCATCAATAAATCGGTAGTGCCTTGAAATATCCTCCCCAAATGGGTTATTGTTTGGGTCATGAATAAGTGTTCTTTCAAATTTGTCCATAAAGAGA
>NW_015173701.1:723066-735476 GCF_001447785.1 Gekko japonicus | reverse complement strand
CTGAGAACCCGCTTCGAGGATGTGAATGCGGACCAGTACTTAAGATGCTTTACGAATTATCAACAAAATGACTGGTGTGACCTACTGCCCCTGGCAGAATACTGTTACAATAACACTTTACATAGTTCTATTGGTATGTCACCTTTCAAAGCTGTATATGGTTATGATTGCCCCCCTTTGCCTTTCCTGGGGGGGACAAACCTCTGCAGCCTACTGATGCTGGTTCCTGGTGTAAATCTTTACAAGCAGTTTGGCCGGTTCTCTGCCAAACGTTGGATGCGGCTAAAGCCGCTTATAAAGCGCAGGCTGACAGAAGTAGGGTGGTGGGTTGGGGTCTGCAGCCTGGTGACTTGGTGTATGTGTCTACAAAAAATATGAAGTTAAACAGACCTTGTAGAAAGTTGGGTTGGAAATATATTGGGCCTTTCCCAGTCCGCCGATTAATCAACGAGGCTGCTGTGGAGGTTGACCTTTCCAAAAATCTGAAATCGTTGCACCCAGTTTTCCATATGAGCCTTCTGAAAAAGTCCTTGGATGTCTCCCAATGGAGACCGTCACAGACATTCCCTCCCCCCGTACTGATTGAGGGTGATGAACATTTTGAAATTGCGGACATCCTGGATTGTAAGTTGAAACGCGGTAAACTGTTTTATTTAATTGAATGGGTAGACTTCGGACCCCAGCACCGAGAATGGGTGGAAGAAGGGGATATTCGGGCCCCTCACATGCACAGAGAGTTTCATAAGAAGTTCCCGGACAAACCGGGAGATCTCCCGGCCAGGCCGGGAGAAGGTGGTTAAAGTGTGTTTTCAGGCGGGCAGTATGTCAGCAAGCTGCCATAAGATGCTGTATTCATATTCTGTGTTACTGTGCACCCTGCCCATCCCCCGTGTATTTTCCTGTGTAGGTGTTTACTATCTTTTGCTGCTACATCTGCGGAACTGCTCAAGGTCAACCAGCTGGAGGTGGGATGGAGTGATGGCATTGTTTGGCTTATTATGTATATCATGCCTGTGAACTGAACGGGTGTTTATGTTACAGAACCGTTGTGTTCCCAAGGAATTGGGCGCTCGTTTTATCTGTCTTCCCGCCAGCGGGAAGTGGGCTCATTGGTTCCACCTGGTTCAAAGTTCCTTTATTATGTTCCCTTAGGGGGCTTGTAGTTATTCCTAACAATGCTTGTGTTCTGATCTATCATCGTTTTATAATAAACTCTACTTTGTTCTTCAAACGTGGATTTATTCGAATGCATGGGGAATCGGACAACCATCTTGCGGAGGATCTGTTTGTTTTTCCCTTTCCTGTCCTATATAGCTTGGGCATGGCCAGAGGCTCTTAGCCCAACCTTTCAGAAGACCCAAGATGTAGTCCGTTGTGCTGCGGTTTTGTAGTTCATTGGCTTGTACAGAGTCCCTTTTTGCTTGGTTGTAAGTCGCTTTTGGTTCCTTCTGGGTGAAAAGCAGTGTTAAAAAATAAATAAACAAGGAACGGAAGTCCTTCAAGATAGCAGCTTCCCTTTCTGCCTACTGGTCATTTCTGGCCACAGCTAGCAGTATAGGAAGGGTCCTGGGTATCTCTTCCCCTTGGGTCACCCTGCAGTAGGGTTGCCAAGTCCATTTTATCCCCCAGTGGGGGACTTTGGGGGGTGTTCTCAGAGGGGCCGGAGCATCCCCCAACGTGATGATGTCACGTTGGGGACATCTCCCCCCCCCCGTGCGCCCATTGGGAGCCCCTTTAAGTGCAGGGAGAAAGGAGAGGGGTGGCTGCGGGTGTTGGGGCTTGGGATGGGGCTTCCCCCGTCGGCCAGCTGGCCGGCGGCAAGTAGAACCCCCCCAAAAGAGGGGGACCCCTGCCAAACTGGGGGGGGGGTTGGCAACCCTACCCTGCAGTAAGTAAGGAAGGTATCTCTTTTTCTGGGACACCCTACAGTGAGCATGGAAAACCATGCAAGCAGATTTAAATAGCCAATGACTGTGTGAGCCACAGGAATCTGTGAATTCTAGTGGCCCATGTATCTCCACTATGGAAAATGGCAGTATTACAACACGGTTTATTTGCTTACATACTTCATTTATAACCTGCGTTTCTCCCCAGTGGAGAGCCAAACCTGCGTACATCATTGTTGGGTATTACAAGTTGAAAACAATCAGTATATCTGGGGTTAAATGTTTATGTTACTCACAGGAAGTCACATGTTTCTCATGTAACCAATGTTCTTTAGCTATAGAAAGCCCAGGAATTTTCTCCCTGATCTAGGAATTTGCTTGGGACTAAAGTGTCATGGTGTATTACCATTTTATTGCTTCTCTTCCCGTCTTTGTTTGGTGTTCTGAAGAACAAGAAGAGCAGCCATAATCTCTCTCTTCTAATTTTGTCTTTGTAGAGTAAGGATGTAGCCGATTATGCTCTGTTGTTATTTTCATTCCAGTTACCCTTCCCATGCTAGAATTTAGTAAAAACTTTATATTTTAATCACACATGGACTCTGAGTCTGAATTATTTTACTTTGGCTCTGCTGGACTATCTTATCTCTGCTAAATACCATTTTTTCAATACCTATCACCCAATAATCATTCTACTCTCCTATGTTTTATCCACACAAGAAACCTGTGAGACAGAGGAGGCTGAGCCTCGATGGATGGCCCAAGGTCACCCACATGGTAATCTAAGGTGGCAGTGACACGTGCGAGATAACGCGGGTGGGGGAAAGCAAGGCTATTTGACTCGCATTTGTGCGATCACACAGTTCTTTGAAGCTGCGGGGGCAGCCCACCACTGTATGATCAGACGCAACCACAGGTGAGTCAGGGTTTTTTTCCCATTTGTTCCCGATGTGCTTAAATGGGGAATCGATGAATCACATCTCAGCACTGAGGGCTCCCTATGGAGTGTGCAATGATGCACATACTGAGAAGGGGGGGAAACAACGGCACAGAGTCGGGATGGCCTGATCAGACCGTCCCGATGCCATGAGAGCACGCTGGAGCAATCAGACAGGGAAAAGTCCATTTGTAGCCCATAGCAACCCATTTGCTACCGGACTTTCCCTGGTGTCTTTTTACTCCGCTTCTACGGTGGCGCAAAATGGGTTGCCAACAGGTGCGGGGCGCTTCCCAGATGTTCGTGTCTGATCTCGCCCTTTAAATCCACCCGACATTCATGCCTATGGCGCAGCTAATTGTGCGTGTGATCGCACTCTAAATGAGGGGTTCATACTTTTTTTGTGGTCGGAAAACTGTAATGCAAAACCACCCTCCAACAAAATGGAACGATGCTCTGGGGAGAAGGGTAGACCTTTCTGATTGTGAAAGAAAAAAGTCCATTTTATGAAGGACAAAATTTCTGAAATAAGGTAACTTTTGTAAGAATTATGCACTTCTTAGCAAGCATGGAACTTGAGGTGTGTGCTTGGAGATCGAGTCACGCTTCACTTTTTGAGCAGTATAAATGCTGAAATACAATGCGGCACCACATGCATTGATGATGTGGCTGGTTTTTCCCACAATAAACCCTAGGCCCAGCCCTTTCTTGATAGCTGCTACTGTGTTTATTGAGAGGAAACCTAAACATTTAAATGCGTCTATGCCATTCACTATTGACTGTGCTTCAAATGACGTTCCTTCTGCCAAGGCAGATAGATGAGCCAATCATATGAGACAGAGTTAGGAAGTCAATTCCAGTATTAGTTACCATTAATTTAGTGCATGCAGAGTGAGAGAATAGAAATGGTGGCTATTAAACAGGTATATGTAGAGGTTATTAACAAAGACTTTGGTCAGTTCCATTCACCATTTGGAAACTGTTACCTTTGTTAGATAATGAAAGAAACTGTAAGAAAAACACAAGACCTGAGAACTTTAGGGGTGCCATTCAGACCAGTGTCCACCCAGTCCAGCATCCTTTGTCAATGGAGCTGTAGGGCCAAGATACACAGCACAGGCCTTTCCCTGATGTTGCCTCCCAGCACTGGTATTCAGAGATTTAATGCCTTTCCAGAAAAAAGCCGCTCAAAATAGCATTCCCATGTTTAGTTCTTTCTCACTCTTTGTCATAACACTAACTTGATGTCAGGAAAACATCCCATTTGTGTGTTTACTATTTTTACCACCAACCAGTGATATGGAAAAGAGAGGTCATATGTACTTGATGACAATTGCTCCACGTGACGACTCTTCCTAAACATTACATGGTGGCAGGGAGGGAGGAGTCAACTCGCGGATGCTGGTTTTAGTGGCATCCACAGGTTGTCCACAAGACAAGACTCCTCCTCTGGGTAGAAGGAGCCTGGTAGATCGAGATACTATTTGGAACTGACTGTCCCATGCTGCTAAAAGGAAGCTGGTTTCTAGGGAGAAAAATACTACAGTTGTGAAGCCCTCTGACTTTGTTTAATCACACAGATGGAGAGTTTGTATTAATGAATGTAAAACTGTAGAACCTGATCGATCTTCATGAACTTCCTGTACAACTGTTCTCATTATCCACAATGGAATTATGGTGGTGGCCCAGAAGTGCTGCATCCAGAGTTTTTACAGACAAGCGCTCTGCACAACTCCTAAATTAAAAGGATGGTCTATCTGTGGAAGCTTTTTAAAAAGGACCTTCATCATTCTTTGGCACCGGTTGTCGTTTGGGTGCGTTCCAAAGTTCTCCAGAAGAACGTGGACCTGAGTGGAGCGGACGGAGCTTGCAGCTTACCCACATTTTTCTTGCCATTGTAAACCTGTCTTGTAAAAGCAAAATTAAAGGCCCAAGTGCCAGCTCTGAAACTCTTCCTCTGGACATGTTTTCAGCTGTGTTCAACTCACGATGTAGCCAGTGGGAAAGGGGGGGGGGAGGGCAACTGCCAGCACTGAAGTTTCATAAATCCGTTGATGGTATTTTATCATTTCCTGACAGTCTTCTATAAAAACCACTCAACTACATTTACAAATTATAAAATTAGTTTTATGCAAAGGATCCAGCTAATGGCTTAACTAAATCTAGTGAGCAGAAAGATTAGATACTCCTTCCTTTCCAATGCTAGGAATTTATGAGGTAACTTGTTATGGGGGGCTTAGAGGGGGAGGGTCAGGAAAACAAACAAACAAACAAACAAACTATATATATATATATACACACACAAAAAAAGAGAGAGAGCTGAATGGCTGGTTTGGTCCATGCAGTAGTTTCGTTGATTTCTTTTATCTTTTCTTCCCTGCCCCATAACTTGCCAGGCAGAAAATGGAACTGCTTGTTAGGAGGAAAAGAATTAAGAATATGATTGCAGGTGTTCGTTCCTATAAAGAAGGGGAGACAGAATTGTATCCATGACACAGACCCAGAGGATAGACCACAGGAACATATTTCTGCTCCCTAGTGGCAGATCGTACATTGACATTGTAACCCATATATTTTTTCAAGTTCTGCATCTGTTTTCCTTCAGGAATCTCCTCTACCTAGTAAACACGGGGTTAGACCCAGAAATCTGTCAGCAGAAGACATTGGTGGTCATGGATCTTCCCACGTTTCACTTAGTGCCCCACCCCCACCCCCGGCAGCCATTTCTGACCCCAGGAAAGTTGATTCCCAAGTGGCCAGATCCATGTGGAATAACAGCCATGCAGGGTGGTGGGCTACCACGAGGAGGGGGATCAGCCTTTCTACCTCTTTCAGAAGTGGGATTCAGCTGACGAAAGAGAGAGGAGGGAACAACTGTGCCTCTTCTGCCTCCACACGGCGGCCGGCTGACTTGCATCACTATTGAACACATAGAGGAAGCTGCCTTTTAAGCAACCAGACTGTTGATCTATCACATGATCCCTTGAAGCTGCCTTACAGTCAGTCAGACCTTTGCTCTGTCGAGGGGAGTCTTGTCCACTCAGACTGGAGGCTGCCCTCCAGCGTCTCAGGCAGAGGCCTTTCCCGTCACCTGCTATCAAGGCCAACAATGCCTGTTCTCACTGGCAGCAGTTCCCCCGAGTCTCATGAAGACTCTTTCGCATCAACTGCTTCTCCATCCTTTTAACGGGAGGTGTCAGGAATTGAACCTGGGACCTTCTGCAGGAAATGCAGGTGATCTAGCACTAAGGCCCCTCCCAATTAAAAAACGGAATAAAAAGTATCATTGAGGTGGGATTGGCCACGAGGGAATGGAAACCTGCTGTGGTCTGTTACCTCATGCAGGTCCCATGACCCTGGAAATCACCTGGGGGGGGGGGGAGGAAGACCAGCAATGTTTACACAAGATCCCTGGTTTCTTTCCAGCAAAGACATTATTATTTTGCTTAATAGCTGATAGAAAGTTAACTGCCCTGACCTAGATAACCCAGGCTAGCCTGATCTTGTTAGTTCCTGGAAGCTAAACAGGGTCAGCTGTGACCAGGAATTGGAAGGGTGACCTCCAAGGAATACTAGGGCTGCGACACAGAAGCAGGCAACTACAAACCACCTCTGAATCATCTCTTGCCTTAAAAACAAGTCTAGCTCGCCACCTGGTGGTGCATAATGCTGACGAGTGAGAACTTCAGGTTGCCAGACAATCTTAGGATCTCCTGGCTATACTATACACAATGCCATATGAGAATAATAATAATTATTATTATTAGAAAGTTAACTCAGCTTCTCAGCCACAATAGCAAGGAGCCTTCCTCAGCAGCAGGAAAGCCATTCCAAGCACTCATTTTTCACTCTGTAGAGAGCACACAACAGTCTGCCCTGTTTCCCAGGCCACTTCAGACTTCAATAATGCCCTCCTAAGCAGAGTTACACCTTCTAAGCCCCTTGAAGTCAGTAGGCTCAGAAGCATATAACTCTGTAAAGGATGGCCCCGTCTGAATCAAAGCAACCTCCTCCATTGTCAGGTTGTACCACAAAAGCATCTGTGCAAAAAGAGATCTTGGTTTCCAAATCCTTGATCCTCGTGGCCAAAGTGAAGCCGTCTCTCAAGATGGATTGAGAAACGAGGCTGCAACAACAACAGCAACACAATTTGCACAACAACACTGCTCAAAACATCTCTGCAACAAACACAATGCATACATTTATTTCTTGATTCAGTAAATATTTAGTCTTTTCCATCGCCAATCTCTAAAGATTATGCTGGGCATTTTTTTTAAAGCATTGTACCATGAATCAAGGCCTAAAGAGGCAAGTAAGCAGCAGGCAGCTGGGCGGAGTGTGCCGCTCCTGATTTAATTAAAATCCTAAAAGATACTCCAAGAAACAAAATCCATTCAAGCCATCAGTGTGATAAAAACACTGCGAGCTCCCATCTACTCACCTGCCTGCCTCATGAATCTCCTTGCTGAAAGGAAATGGGGGGGGGGGGAGTAAAGCAAAGATGTGGTCTTCTTTCATTTAATTCTTCAAACTAGCAATTTTCTTGCAAGAACTAGAGTTTTACTGCTCCCTGGAAACACTAAAGGGAGCTGCGGCTGAGCAGTGCGAGCAGGAAATGCTTCAGCGCAGTGCCAAGGCCAAGGTGCATCAAAGCCCAGAGAGGTAATTGAAGACATGCTGTTCGGTGGAGGACAAGGCATGTGTTCTGATCTAAAGCTTCAGAGATGGTGGAGATTACCAGAGGCAACGGGCGCTCCGCCAGGCTCATTCCACATTAACCGAGAACAGAGAGATATACTTTATACATCCAGTACTACTTGAGGCATAAGCTGGGGCTTCTATCGCACTAAATCCCACCTAAACATATACTGGGTTGGATGTCCGGGAAGCATCAGCAAACCCAGAGGTCTAAAAAATTACAGTGGTTTTTTGCAGTCACACTCAGGATGGTTTTGTTTCAAATAACGGCTCCATGCATGCATGTAAAAAAAAAAGATATTATAGATCTTTTTTCTTCTTACAATCCTTAAAGACAACAGATATAATAGAGTGGGTTGAGGCTGCAGTCGTAGACATACTCAGAAGCAGGGCTTCCCCCCCCCCCCTTATTTGGAGAAAGAGGGACCGGAAATCTCAAGAGGGAAATGGAAGTTTTCAGTCTGAATAGTGAAAACTCCTGAGCTTTTAAACATTTTTAAAAGAATTTTGTCAAAGAGGCTCTGGAACCCTGTTCTGGCACATTCCCCCAGAAGAAAAGCCCTGCTTAAAAGGAAGTTCCATTCAAGTCAACAAGATGGCTAGTCTATATATGTAGCAACAACTTCAAAAGTAAATCAATTGTATTGGCGAATGCAGAATCTCTGTATGAGACTCCCCAGTGGGGCAAATGGCAAGATAACGATGTAAAGCCAGTTCCTGGGTTCTTTCTCTTTGTCACACACTGCGGTGACCAAGGAATGGAATCGTCAGTGGATAAATGGGACAGGCAGACAGGTGCCAGTTTGGTTCTCAGTTTGACCTATTGAGTTCTGTCCAACAAAGTAACAGACTTGAAACTGAGAGCAGATCAACAGACAGTGGGAGTTGCAAACTCATATCTGCCCTCTCCAAAATCCTAATGGTCAATCACTAGCTGTATATTAGAAGTATTTTCATTTTTTCTAAGGGTACCTGTCTGAATAATTATTATTTCATTTCGATTACTGGCAGGGTTGCCAGGTCATCGTGTGTCCCCCCCCCCCGGGCACCAGTAGGGGATGGGGCATAGGGTTGCCAGATCCAGGTTGGGAAACTTCTGGAGATTTGGGGGTGGAGCCTGGGGAGGACAGGGGGACCTCAGTAGGATACAATGCCATAGAGTCCACCCTCCAAAGCATCCATTTTCTCCAGAGAACTGATCTCTGTACTCAGCAGATGAGTTGTAATTCTGGGGGATCCTTTGGGTCCCAGCTGGGGGCCAGCTTCCCTAATTAACGGGGTTCTAAAATTGTCCTGTGGACCACAAGACCAATAATGTATGTGCATGCTTGGCAAGCTGTCCAAAGGAATTCATATAATCTATTTTTTAAAATGTGTTCAGTGATTATTTTGATGTAAAATTCAACTGTAACTGCAAAAGATCACAGGATACCTGTGACCAACTAATTCATAAACAGCAGAGTAAATTATTCAGTGTGAATTTGTTCACTCAGTTTTAATTCCGTTTGTTTATTTTCCTCAAGCTTTGAGGAGATGATCTCTCTGGGACAAATGTTGAGTTCTTTGTGACTCCCTGCCCTTCTGCTTTGTTGCTGTGAAGCCCAATCATATGCAGGGACTTACTCAAAAGTAAGTTCCAATGTCAATCTCATTTCCTTCCATGGAAATCTGTATGGGTCTGCAGCTTTAAATGTCTTTTTCACAACTAAGGCAACACCATGATTTTATTCATAACCACTTTCTCCAGACACTTTGCACAAACACAGACGTGCTAATTTAGGCCAAGAAAGGTATTCTCAAACTTTTCTCTCTCAAACATGTAATTGGGCCCCAAACATCTGCCAAGGGGGAGGGGGTTATATAGTTCAGACAGAACTGGGAAAGAAAAAGCAAACTCTCGCAACCTCCCTTGCACCATTTGCCTGATCAGAAATCCCTTCCCCACTGGCTGCTTTAAATTCCTGCAAGGAGGAAAAGTCAACTACCTAGCTTAATGTAGCTATCTTTCTTCTCCTCTAAGGTTCTTCTAAGAGCATTTTTGACTGGAGAACTGGTAAGGGGAGGAAGATGCTTTCACCCCCACACTTCCCAGCACCCCGAGCCTGATCTAGATGGCCCTTGTAGAACTGCCAACCTCCAGGTAGGCCTGGATGTCACCCAGAATTACAACTGTTCTTCAGGCTACAAAAATCATTTCCCCTGGAGGAAATGGCAGTTTGGTCAGGGGGGCAGGTCCTTGTATGACCCTTGCCCTTTTTGGTTACTTATAATCTTCCAGGGGGGAACCAAGGGAGGCTAGCTGACTGGGTTTGAGAAGTAGTTAATGCTTCCTTAAGAGAGGCAGTGGTCTCCTCAGCCTTGAAATATGCCCTGGTGCATCCACTTCTAAAGAACCCTGCCCTTTGCCCAAGAGACCTCAAGAGTTATCGACCAGGCTCAGATGTTCCATTCCTGAGCAAGATGAATGAACTGGTGGTGGCTGGACAACTCCAAGCCTTCCTGGATGAGGCTCGACTTTCAACGCCCTATTCGGTTTGGAACCAACAAACTTGATGGATTACCCTTGTGTACCTGCCCGACTGTTATGGCCATCTTCAGAGGCCCTTCTTTGGGTGCCCCCACCTTCTGAGGTCAGGTGTGCGGCAACCCAGGAGAGGGCCTTCTCTGGTACTCCCTCCCCAGGGAGAGTCGCCTGTCCCCTTCTGTGGCCGTCTTCCACCAGCAGGTGAAGACGTTTATGTTTCGTTCCGCATTCCCTCAATGATCCCTCCTTCCTAACCAATGTTTTATATTTTGTATGCATTTTAACTCTGTTTTTAATTCTTTTAAAAGTTGTTTTAATATGTTTGGGAGAGAGGCATTTTAATTGTCTCAAAATGTAATTTCATCATGTATATTTTAAATTGTTAGCTGCCTTGGTGGCCCTAGGAAGGGCAGAAAGGTGGGATACAAATTTTGCAAATAATAACAACAACATGTAGTATCACATCCCCAATGAACTCCCTCTTCATACTCTGCTTTCCTCAGACACTGCCCCCAAAACTCCAGAAATGTCCCAAGCTGGAGTTGGCAACCCTATCCCCACAGCTGTTTTTAAAGATTCAAATTACATCTTTGAATTTCCAGCCAGAGAATTCCAGTGCAGTTTGGCCCAGTATCAAAGCAAGCATTCTGGCCATATTTGGGGAGGCAGGGTCCCCCCCCCCCTCACCCGCAACACACAGAGATGATCTCCAAATAGGATAGAACTCAATCATGAACATCATGTAATATAATTGTTGGTTTGCCACAGTATGTTGGGTGTCAATTCCACATATAAAAACGAATCAAACTCTATTGGATGTCATTAGGATACAGTTGAGTTCTGGTAGTTTGTACCAAGATGTCAAAAGCCATTGCTGGCTCCAAACAACATGCTGAGCAACCAGAAAGGCTCTATTTGCTCTGTTCAAGCAGTTCTCAAGATTTGAAAAGAAGATACTGCCGCTCTTATGCAGTTAATACATCTGCCACTGCCACAAGCTTTTTCTTTCACCAGCTCTGCAAATTGATAGCGGATCTTTGTTGCAATATTTGAATATGGTAGGCACTGAGGAGGGGTCTGTGTTGGTTTGATACTTGCTGCCACCTAGAGGCAAACACTGGAATGGAAGGTAGAAAGAGTCCGGCCTTAATTAACTCCGGACAAGAACTTTGGAGGAACTATATCATTAAAGCCCTGTTCAAGTGTTCATTCAGGCAGAATTGAAAGCATGGAAAGAGGATCAGGATCCTACCCATTGCCTCATCTATACTGCCATGTGTTCAAGAGTCATTTTTGCACAGAATTCAGCTGCTCTAGAACCAAACCTCAATAGGTTTCCACATGCACCATCTGTGTCACAGGGTACAGGTCACCCATACAGGAGAGCAGGCACTTTGGCATGTATACATATAAACTCTGTGAAAATGAAATCCTTGAATGAATGTAAGTCTTGGACAGGACCATGATCCTCCAGACTAAAGGATGCTTAATGAAAGTGTTAGGAGTTGGGTTCATTTATATCTATCTCTGGCATTGACAACACTATCCCAAAGAACAGAAGAGATTTAATAGCCATTCTTTTAGTGGCAGCTAAGTTAGTGCTGGCCTCAAAATGGAAAGACAAACAGACTCCTTCTATTTCACAATGGGTCAATAAGTTATGGGATTTTTTTTATTATGGCTAAGATCTCTGATCAGATTCGTGCTGCAGAATCTCGATCTTAAAATTCAAAGCTTGCTGATTTTTGGTTTCCTGTATTGACATATCTCAACACAAAAGCAAAAGAACCCCCCAAAAACTTTACAGTATGTTTGCTCATTTTTGAATTCTTTTATTAATCTTTAAAATTGAAGTTTAAATTGTCTTGATACGAATTTGGTTGTATAATTACTCATTCGGGAAACTGTTCATCAGGGGTCATTTCGTACAAAAAGAGCTGCAGGAGCTCATTAGCATAACTTATTAGCATATGCCACACACCCTGACATCACCAAAAGTGTGCACCAGCCCCTCTAACAGGCAGAAGACCTGGGATCCATTCTTTCCCCCCTCTCCCTTCCCTTCGCCTCCAAGTCGGGCGAAGGAAAAGGGGAGGGGGAGGATCTCAGGCGCTTCTGCCTGACAGAGGTGCTGGCGTGCCCACAGCCAGCCTGGGTGAATTATAGAATCATAGACTCATAGAGTGGGAAGGGACCTCCAGGGTCATCTAGTCCAACCCCATACACAATGCAGGAAATTCACCAATACCCCCCACACACCCCAGTGACCCCTGTTCCACGCCCAGAATATGATTTTAAAAACCTCCAGGATCACTGGGGGCCAAACTGGCCTGGAGAAAAATTGCTTCCTGGCCCCAAAGTGGCAATC
>NW_015173701.1:720913-722975 GCF_001447785.1 Gekko japonicus | reverse complement strand
CATCTCACTTCTGGCAATCACTTGGAGAGACCCTATCACTCAGCTTCCATTGCCCCACACACACCCCACACTGGAATAAGAACATAATATCAGGCCATACCACATTGCAATAAAGCTCCTACAACTGTATATAGAAATACTGAGCTTCCCCACCATTTGCCATAACACAACCAGGATCAAGACTCCTAAGTGGACCGACAGACAGGCATACACTCGTTTGAGAAACTGAGTATTACATTACAACACCTCTGGAACATGACAGATCAGTAGAGGCAGCACTGCACAGTGGTCAGAGTTGCAGATTGATGTGGGGAGACCCAGGTTTGTATGCTCACTCTGCTGGCTGAGTGACCCCAGGCCAAATCTCCCCTTCTCTACCTAACCTACCCCACAAGGTTGTTGTGAGGATGAAATGGAGACTCATGGGCAGGGTCCCCAGCTTCCCTGGCAGGAACACTATGTTAAGAAATCTCTCACAATTATGCAGCCATAGCAGGCAGGAGGGAAGGAGGCGAATACCTCCAGTGCCAGAGACTTGTAGAGGAAGAGTCAAACTTTGGGGACTCACCCGTGCACCAGAAGGCCAAGGCAGCTGGAGGCAAGAAGCCTGGGCGAGCTGGGCTCCTCCATGCCTGGCAGAAGATGAGGTGCAGAGGCAAGAGGTGAGCAAGCAGAAGAGGCACTCAGCCAGCCGCACAAGCTGCGTGCAAAGAAACCCCCGCCACTCCAAGCTTCAGGGCTGCCTCATTAAAGAAGTGCGGAGGCCAGACTCGCAAATGAGAAAAAGCAAGCTCAGGGATCGTGGGTCCCATTTTGGTCTGTGGAAGAGGAACCGGCTCCGTTCCTGGAGTTCTCTTGAGTTCCTGCACTTTTGGTATTGCTTTTTGCCAATCCGCCTCCCAAGACTGCTCCAGATGCTCCAGCCTGAGGGCTGCTGGGGGTGGGGCTCAAGTGCTCATTACTTGCGGAGCTGAGGCTCAATGTCTCCAGCTGCTCTGCCACCTTCCCTTCCCTTTGTTTGCTCGGGAAGCTCGAGCAAGCCGGCTGCTGGAGGGAAGGAGAAGCGGTTTAAACCACCTTCCCTTCCCTTGGCTTGCTCAGTATCCCCACGCTGCAGAGAGCCCGAGCAAGCCAGCTGCTGGAAGGCCCCTTTCAGGCTGCTGCGGGCCGAATCAGATTCTCTGCTCTGAATTGGCTTCCCGCAGTGGGGGGGGGAAGTTTTTTCCCCCCAACATAGAGAACAATGGATGGGATAGGGGCAACCTGTTTGGGGGCCCGTATAATTGGACCCCCTGCTCCAATGTTCTTCAAACTTGGTTGGTATCTTGGGGAGAGGCTCCAGCAGGTACCCTACGAGATTGGAGCCTCTCCCTCAAACCCCCTCCCCTCCAGCCCCCAGAATATACCCTATGTTTTTGCCATTGACTTCAATGGCCCATAGGATATGACATTCGGCTGGCCCTTTTTCAGGCCCGGCGTTCTAGCTAGGAGCCTGAAAAAGGAGGGGAGGGCAGGGGGCGTTTTTCAGGCCCAACGCTGCAGGGGAGCCTGAAAAAGGCAGGGAGGGCAGATCAGCAGTCCCCCCCTGTGGTTGAAGCCATAACTTTTTAAAGAGCCCCTAAGGACAGCTGGGGGAGCCAGAATGACCTCTTGCTGGAGAGGTGGAATTTGCCCCTACAAGTCCAAGGCCTCCACTCTGGGGCTCAGGGAGGCAGGAGAACGTTTCGCCCCACCCCGCCCCTGCCCGTGCAGGCGTTGCAGATGCCGCTGAGAACAGCGGCGGCCATAACTTTTTAAGGAGCCCCGCAGGAGAACTTGGGGAGCCAGAATGACCTCTTGCGTGTGATGTCCGCTCAGACCCCACACGCGAGAGGTGGAATTTGCCCCTACGAGTCCAAGGCAACCACCCCGGGGCTCAGGGAGGTGGGTGAATGTTTCCCCCCCACACGGGTGTTGCAGCTGCCGCCAAGAACAGCAGTGGTGGCCATAACTTTTTAAGGAGCCCCGAAGGAGAGCTGGGGGAGCCAGAATGACCTCTCGCATTGCCACTTGGACATCACAC
>NW_015173701.1:708883-719515 GCF_001447785.1 Gekko japonicus | reverse complement strand
GTACAGCTGCGAGAGTTGGGCTATAAGGAAGGCCGAGCGCTGAAGAATAGATTCTTTTGAACTATGGTGCTGGATAAGACTCTTGGACTGCAAGAAGATCAAATCAGTCAATCCTAAAAGAAATCAACCCTGACTGTTCCCTGGAATGACAGATAATGAAACTGAAGCTCAAATACTTTGACCACCAAATGGGAAGGAAGCACTCACTGGAGAGAACCCTGATGCTGGGAAAGATTGAAGGTCAAAGAAGACGGGGATGGCAAAGGATGAGATGGTTAGACAGTGTCATAGATGCAACGAACATGAAATTGAGCAAACTTCAGAGGACGGCGGAAGACAGGAAAGCCTGGCGTGATCTGGTCCATGGGGTCGCGAAGAGTCTGATTGAACAACAACAACAACAACAAAGGAGAGCTGGGGGTGACAGAATTACCTCTCACGCGAGAGGTGGAATTTGCCCCTACGAGTCCAAGGCCTCCACCCCGGGACTCAGGGAGGCGGGGGAACGTTTCGCCCCCCCCATGGTTGCCCAACTGATGGCTAGTGGGAGCAGGGGGCGGGGCTTATGTGCCCGTTCCCTGGGTTCCTGACTGGCAGAGCAGTGCTCTGGTGCACTTCGGCAGCTACCAAGGCCTGCTGTTCATGTTTATTGGTACTTGATTTCCTATAAGAAGTACTTCATTTCTAAGTATGTGCAACTGGTTATCTTGTATTTGTTTCCCTATAAGAAGTACTTCATTTCTAAGTAAGTGCAACTGGTTATCTTGTATTTGTTGCTGTTGTTGTTCATTTGAAATTTCAATTAATTTTTTTTGGATGGATGGATGGATGGATGGATGGACGGACGGACAGACGAGGTGGGGGGGGGAGAGAACTGCACTGTAAAGCACTAAGGGATTTCATGGTGATAGTACAAGTGATAGTAGCTTGTATCCAACAAACCACCAGCAGAAGAAGCTGGCAGACACGGATTTTCCCAGCATTCTTGTACCCCAATGCTCCCTCTTATCTTGACTCCCGAAAAAGTGTCTTGAGTGTCAACTGGAACCCATGTGGACTAGCAGCCACTAGAAGCCAAATCATTTTTGAGACCTGAAATGGCCTTTGATAGCCACTGCTTTCCCCACTGGGAAACTTATTTGTAGGCATCGGTACATTCAAAGTTCTCCAACAGAGCAAATACTACCTCCTAGGGGCAGTTTCAGGTCAGGGAAGTGGTACAGGGAGGGATGAAGGCCTAAATCCCTTCTCCCCACACAGCGCAGTCCCAATGCAACTATAATGGTTTGTATCTGACAAACCACCATCAGAAGAAGCTGGTGTATTTGAGAACTGAACCTGACCAAAGCAGGTCCAGGGGAGAATCCCTAGTGGTTTTCGTCATCCAGGAATGAATCTCGGTGGTTGGGATGAAATCTGAGGTGGAGCTAATTCCAAAAGTTTTCCATTTACCTCAAATGTACTGTTTTTAAAAATCCAGCTAAAGTGGTGGAGGGGGACGTTCTTATTCTCTTTTTTCCTATCAGCTGGCTTTAAAGTAAAAGCATGTTTCCTTTGGTTGTTTGGTAGCCCAACAGGTATGGCCTTTTCCCAGGGATTTTTTTTTTAATGTTCAGTCTTAATAAAATATCCATGGGGGAGAACCACAAAACAAGTGTGTCTGGTTTTTCTCCATCAACTTTTCAAGGGATTCAGGTGAGACTGTCTGCAGCATTCACCTTCTGCCATTGCTTTTCAAATGCAATTTAAAGTTACCGTCTCGTTTTGTTAACCCTGCTTTAAATAGAGCTACGCATGTAATCCCCACGTGGCAAGGTTCATGAAACATTACAATGGATTACGGTGTGGCAACATGTGGACCACGGAGATAACTGCCTCCACTCACTCCCTGTCTTCTCTATGTAAATCTCGCCCTTCGCCCTTCTGACCAGGGTGCACTAATTTGCATCCAGCTGTATCCCCAAGGGATTAGGATGCTCTCCCAGAAAACCCTTGGGAATAAAAACGCAAAGCGCATGGCCTGTGGAGCGTTTCCTATCTTCAGTTCCGCGTGGAGGACGTGTCACATTAGAGATTTATTTAGATTGGCATCTCTCTGGGCCAAAGCACTTGATTTCAAATGTAAACTGTAATGCATTTACCACACTGCTAGTCCTCGGCATACTTTGCATTCTAGAGACTTCCTTTAAACAGAGGTTTCATTACACGTTAGATCCTGTTGAATACTTTTTTGGGGGGGGAAATCTCACCAATAAATAATTCAATGAAACGTTGTCATTATTTCTCAAGAAACATGGCTGGATGAATAGGGTTTGATCAGTTTTACAAGCAGCTCAGATGCTGCAAAGATTCCCCCCTCCTCCTCCTCAGATAAATTATTTGACAAATCTGAGCATCGCTTGTCTGATAATGTATTCACTGAATACGGTTTGACCTGCTCTGTTCTGCATCGGAATGAGACTGTGAGGCTTCCAAAACTCCCCAAGAATAATTCAGTGAACCGGCTTCAGCATTTCCCTCCTGACCCAGTTTTTTCAAACCAATTATACATGGTGAAGCCACAGCAGCAGAACACCTGCGGCTTGCAGGACAGCCACAGTGACAGCACTAGAGATGAATTCAGAAGGATAAGTCCACCCCATCCCCTGGATCCCCAAGGTTTAAATGGCAAAAAGCAACACGAAGAACATGTGACATTTCCCTTTCTTTTCAACACAAACACCACTGGACCCACGCCTTCGACTTCTACTGTCCTTCCTGATGCTTGTAACTGAGCAACATGTTTGACAAAGATCAAGTCTTAAGAGTCCTTCCTGGACTGAACTGATCAGCTTGGACTGCATGGGTGTGAATACCCTCCAGCACCATAGTTCAACTCCCTGCATGTAGAAATTAGAACACGAGAAAGATGGTATTCTGGTCCTTTCCCTGCTTTCCTAGCTTTCTACATGCAAGGAGGTTTTTAAAAAGCAGCTCCTCCCCATTCCCCTGGAGTCTGAAGTAGTAAAGTCCTTGGAAGCTCTGCTCAATGGTTTTGCTGAATGGGTGCATCATCCTTAAGATTCATTGGCACAGTGTGAGGTCTCTGTGAGGTCTTAAAGACATTTCCAGGTGTGTGGAAATGCCCTTCCCGCAGCACACACACACACACACTCATGGGGTAGACTGAAAAGTAGTGGGTTCACCGCATGGAGGACTCGGACGACGACATGCGGTTGCAGACATTTATTGTACTTAACACAAGACTAACCCTAATGGTCCGACAGGGCCAACTATATACATATCCACCCAGCACCCCCTATTCCCATTGGACGGTTTGAATGTCCCGCCAAGTGGCTATTGGTTGGTGCTGTGGGAAACCAGGATCCAAAGTTTCCTTTGTTCCAGGAGCCAAGCTCTTGCATGTGACGTGGACCCCTGGTGGCGGTCCACGTACATAACACCCCTCCCCCCATAGTTCAGACTCTTCCTATGTAACGTAGTCTTGTAAGTAAGCAGGGGAACGGCGCTCCCATAGGGAATGCCTGGGGGCCAGCACTGGTTCCCCAACCCCCAGTTCCGGCTGGCTAGCTGAGCCCAGGGGTTGTTGGGCCAGTTGTGGTGTCGGCTGTTGGGCTGGTGGCTCGATTGCTTCCGGGAGAGTTCTGCTTGGCGTGGCCTCCTCGCTGGTCTGGGTGTCGGCTGGGACGTCGAGTTCCTGAACTGGTGCTCCCGCTTCGGTCGTCAATTTTGACCCTTTCTACTTTTCCTTTCAGTTGGTCGATGTGTCTCTGCAGAAGTCGACTGTCATCTGTTGACACCTTGTAGGAGACTAGTCCCTTGACCCCAGTGACTTGGTCCGCGATCCAGGGGCCCCCGGTCCCGTAGTTCCGGAGGAATATTGGGTCCCCTAGGAAGAACCCTCTCGGAGCCTCTCGCTGTTCGATCAACCTCCTTGAGTCCGGTGCCCGGTCGGGGTGCAGTCTGTCTAGCAGCGTTGCCGGGCACCGGCCCATCAACAACTCAGTGGGGCTGTAGCCAGTGATGGGGTTAGGAGTCGTCCTATGGGTCAGGAGGAAACGGGCTAGGCGGAACTCCCAGTCTCCCTCTGAAATCCGGCTAAGAGCTTCCTTCGTGGTACGCACCATGTGCTCTTCCTGGCCGTTGGTTGTGGGGTGGAAGGGTGCCGAGCAGATGATTCTCTGGAGGAACTCCTGGGACTCCGCAGACATGAAGGCTGCCCTGTTGTCTGAGACTATTATGTCCGGCAGGCCATGTGTGGCGAAGATCCAGCGTAGGGCTCTGATTACTGCCTTTGCGGAGGTGGTTGACATGGGGCTGACCTCCAGCCACTTGGAGTAGGAGTCAACCATCACTAAGAATAGTAGTCCCTGGAATGGTCCGGCGAAATCGATATGTAGCCGGGACCATGGTTTGCGGGTTGATTCCAATGACTGTGTGGGTGCGCTTGGCGGGTTGGGCCGGATTTCCTGGCAGGTTTGGCACCTCCGGACCCAGGACTCTATTTCGGCATCGATCCCCAGCCACCACACGTAGCTCCGGGCCAGGGCCTTCATCCTTACAATGCCGGGGTGTGTCTCGTGGAGAGCCGCGAGGACCCTCTGTCTCAGGGCGCTAGGGACCATGACACGGTCTCCCCACAGGAGGCACCCTTTCAGTGCCAATAGCTCGTCCTTACGGGTGGTGAAGGCTGAGAACTCAGCCCCCGAGGACGCAGGCCAACCCCTCACCACACAGTCCAAGATACGGGAGATGAGGGGGTCGCGGTTAGACTTGGCCGCGATGTCAGCAGCATGCAGAGGGGGCTCTGGGAGATCCTCGACGAACAGGACCCCCAGTGCAGGAGCAGGGTCGGCATCTGCAACGGGCAGCGGCAGCCTGCTCAGTGTGTCGGCGTGGCCCATCGCCTTGCCCGGGCGGTGTTCCAGGCGGTACTGGTATCCAGCCAGGAACAGCGACCACCTGAGCACCTGGGGAGACAAGACTTGGGGCATTTGCTTGTCGGCAGCTAAGAGGCCTAAGAGGGGCTTATGGTCTGTAACAATCGTGAAGGGGTGGCCGTAAATGAAGTTGTGGAATTTTTTTACCCCCGCTACGATTGCCAACCCCTCCCGGTCGATTTGCACATAGTTATGCTCCACGGCTGTTAAAGTTCATGAGTAGTAGGCCACGGGAACCTCGTGGCCATCAGGAAGGACGTGGCTGAGCACAGCGCCGAGGCCGTAGGGAGAGGCATCGCAAGCAAGGACAACCGGGAGGGATTCGTCAAAATGGGCAAGTACGTCATTAGAAATTAAAAGCGCCTTCACCCCTCTGAACGCTGCTGCCTCCCTGGGGCCCCATGACCAAGGGGCCGACTTATCCAGCAGCCGGAGGAGGGGCTCTGCAACCGCAGCCTTGTTTATTAGTCCAAAGAACGCCTGTAGTTCCGCTTTTCATGTGGGGGCGGGAACCTCCACAATGGCCTTCACCTTGTCCTCGCTGGATGAAGGCTGGTCGCATCTACCCTGAACCCCTGAAAGTCCACCTCCGAAACTCTAAGGAGGCACTTCTCCCTTTTCACTTTGAGGCCAGCCGAGTCAAAGCGTTGCAGGATGGCGCGGAGGCGGGAGGCGAAGTCGTCGGGGATGCTGCGGCAATCAAGACGTCGTCGAAACACGGCGTCACTCCAGGGATCCCTTTTAACAAGGAGTCCATTAGTTGTTGAAAAATCCCTGGGGCTACACTCACGCCGAATTGTAGCCTCTTTACCTTAAAGGCTCCCCTGTGGGTGAGTATGGTCTGCATCGTGGCCATGGCCTCGTCGACCGGCAGCTATTGATAAACTTGTGCCAGGTCTAGTTTCCTGAAAATCTTAGCTCCCGCTAGCGAGGCCAGAACATGACTAATTACCGGGACCGGGTATGAGTGGTTGTGGAGGGCCTTATTAATTGTGTATTTGTAGTCCGCACAGATGCGGACTTCACCATGTTGCTTGAGGGGGGTCATGATGGGCGTTTCCCATATAGCGTGTGGAACTGGCTCCAGTACCCCTTGCACCACCAAGCAGTCCAGCTCTGCATCAATTTTAGGCCGTATGGCGAGTGGAGCTGTGCGGAACCTCATACGGATAGGAGCCACCAGGGGGTCTAATTGTAAGGAGACTGGGGGGCCCTTGTAGCAACCTAAAGCCCCATCGAAAACAGCTGGGAACTCCACGGAGATCTCCGAAAAATCCCGCAGACCACATTTAAGTACTCCCCCCGACCCCCATCATGATGCCCAGCAGCACAAACCAGGCCTGGCCCAGCAGACTGACCAGATTTCCCTCCACCACTATCAGGTCCAACAGTCCCTCGAACCCCTGGAACTGTACCCGGAATGTCCCCACCCCCGATTGGAAAAGGGTTCCTTTGGAAGTCCAGCAAACTCAAATGGGAGGGTCGTAAGCGGGGTCCCCCCTTAGGGCAAAGTCTGCGTAGCGTGTCCACGGAAATGATGGACGCTGCTGACCCCGAGTCCACTTCCATTGTGCAAGGGGACCCTTCGATCCGAACAGTTAACTGGATCTTCGGGGTATCCTCTAACTTGGGGAGGCAAAGTACCTGTAGGGATGGCCGGTCTGTGAGGAGATAGAGGTTGGACATCCCTGCTGCCATCTCGTGGGTGGCGGTGGGGCGGCATGCCTGAGTTGGGGGCAGCTGGTGCCAGCTTCCCTTTGACCGGCAGACGCGAGCGAGGTGACCCTGTTTCCCACAGGTGTGGCAAGTCACGTCGCGGAATTGGCAAGACTTCGTGTGCCTCGCCGCAACTGGCACATGAGGTGGAGGGTCCAGAGGCCACAGGACTCGGTGGCTTTCGGCGCAAGGCCGTCCTCCTCCTCCGAGTTCTCGGGGCCCAAGTCGGGGAGCACGAGGTGAGATGCCGCCGGCAGAAGGTCGCCATAGGAGGCCTCGTGGGCGATGGTGAGTTGTAGGGCCGCGTCGATTTTGATGTCGGCGCTGCCTATCATCTTCCTCCGCAGCTTCAGGTCACTGATGCCCCACACAAATTGCGTCAAGAGGTTCTCCTCCACCTTGGTGAAGGCACAGTCCATAGCCAGCTGGCACAGGGTCGCCGTGAAAGCCGCGGCCGATTTGCCCGGTTTCTGGACGCGGCCCTGGAACTCGATGCGCCTGGCGAGCGTGGTTGGCCGGGGCGTGAGATACGCCGTCAGTATGTCAATGATCTCCTCATATGAACACTCGAGGATTGACGGGGCGCGAGGAGGCTTTTGGCGAGGCGGACTATGTTCACTCCACAGGAGCTCAGGAGTAGGGCTCGTCTTTTGCCCGGATTGGTGACCTCGTTGTAGACAAGATGGCATGTCAGTTGGTCAGTCCACGAATCCCAGAGTTCGGGATGGGCTGGATCGAAGATCTCCAAGTTCCCCCGAGCAGAGGCCATGGCATAGCGTTAGCGGGGAGCGGGGTTCCTTGATGCGGTGTGCGGTGCGGTGCTGCTCGAGAGTGATGCAGGGCGCGTCAGCTGGAACAATGCTCAGTGCTGTGCTGGGATGCGAGCCAGGCTTGGCTCAGCAAGATTCCATCCTCGTCGCCACTGAAAAGTACTGGGTTCGCCGCATGGAGGACTCGGACGACGACATGCAGTTGCACATGTTTATTGTACTTAACACAAGACTAACCCTAACGGCCCGACAGGGCCAACTTTATACATATCCACCCAGCACCCCCTATTCCCATTGGAGGGTTTGAATGTCCCGCCAAGTGGCTATTGGCTGGGGCTGGGGAGAACCAGGATCCAAAGTTTCCTTTGTTCCAGGAGCCAAGTTCCTGCATGTGCCGTGGACCCCCTGGTGGCAGTCCACGTACATAACATAGACAGTCCCCGTTCAGCTAAAACAGCTTCTGCTGCAGAAAATAATTAGGGAAGGCAGTGAGCATGGATATCTTGCTCCTCCTTCTGCATTGTACTTTTAAAAGTATGGTTCCAGAGGGGTAGCCGGGTCCGTCTGTTGCTGAAAAATTAAACAGGAGTCCAGGAGCACTTTAAAGACTAACACAATTTATTCCAGCATAAATCTTCATGACTTGGAGCTCGCTTCAACATTGGATTGCCACCTCTAGGTTGGGAAACCCCTGGAGATTCCAGGGGGAATCCCTGGGGAGGGTGGAGTTTGGAGAGGAGAAGAATCCCAGGGTTGCCAAATTCTGTAGGGTCCACCCTCCAAAGCAGCCATTTTCTCCAGGGATCTCTGTTGTCTGGAGGTCAAATGTAATTCCTGCAGATCGCCAGGCTCCTCCTGGAGGCTGGCAACCCTGCTTTATCAGGTGCATTCTATTAAAGTACAAGCAACATAAAGGCAGAAATAGGAAGATGTTAAAAAGAGAGGCCAGCTAGAAAGAGTAGCCGGTTAAAGATACAGCATTCCATTCACAGTGATTTCAGCTATAGGTACTGTCAGCTATGCTGCCATGGGGTTGGGGAGTTCATTCTGTGTCTTGTTACTTGCTATTGCATTCCTATCCCTGCTGTTCTGCTTTTGCTGAAACGCTTATCTCCACAGATGTGCAGGAGGAGTTTGTGTTGTCTGGAGCTCTCCTCTCTACCGTGAGAGACTCCTAATTCCCAGCTTTAGTCACCTAACGGTTTCCTAAGTTATCCCGCACGCGGGAGGGGACCTAATTGTCCCATGCTTGGGGGGGGTGCATACAAATCCCCTATATCCTATTATGCTCTATGGGTTGCCGCCATTCTTAACAGAGCGACGACGAGGAGAAATCTATTCCTGAACAGGACAACTCTAAGGGGGTCCCGACTCCAGCTACAACTGGGGCAAACGCCCCCACGACCCAGTCGACGGTGCCGGTGAGTACCATGCCTCTGGTAACGGCAGCAGGCACGGGAGCTGTTCCTAAGATGACTTTGACCCTGGTGTTTTTGACCCCGACGGGGCTGCGGCGGCCGCCCGGCCATGGCTACTGTGCCTATGTAAAAAGGAAAAGAACTGTGACAATTTAGCGCTTAATAATATATTCATAAATCATAATATACAATAACAGAAATTGAGTAATATAAATAGTGAATGTAGTAGACGGAATGATGTGCCGTTTTGACAATGATCTTTTTTTCTTTTTTTTAGATCTGACTGATGGGACATCATTTCTTTTCTTTTTTTTAACAATGATCTTCTTCTGAACAAGGAGGTGTACATAAACTGTCCTTCAACAATTCATTTCTCTTGGTGACGTATTGACAATATACTGTTGATTCACTTCATCATAAAGCTATACTTACAGCTATGTTCTTCAGTGGGCTATGGTTGCTGAATGCATGAAGTGAATCAACGGGAGCTGTTCCTAAGATGACTTTGACCCTGGTATTTTTGACCCCGACGGGGCTGCAGCGGCCGCCCAGCCATGGCTACTGGCTAAGCTCCAGCTGGAGCCACTTTAATCCAGACTCTATGGCAGAGACTTATATGCTTACACAGGGATGCCCAAGAGACAGCCGGTTCGACTGGGGATTTTCCACGGCAGGGGGGTTCCCCCCTTTGGGCCCCCATTTGAGCCATTACCCAGGGCCTGGGTGATAGAGAGGACAAAGGCGAGAAGCGGCCGGGTGTCCCCTGAGGAGGGTCTGGAACTGGCCCACAGGATGGAGGTGGTGGATCAGGAGAGAACCCTGGAGGAGATCATCCAGGCAATCCCGCAGTTGGTGGTCCAAGCCATCCGAGAGGAGACTTCCGGTGGATGGCGATGCGCTTGCAGACACATCTCCCGGACCGCCCGGGGCAGGCTCGTAAACCCTCCCCCAGGAACCCGGTGGAGGGGCCCTGGCCAGGGGCCAGGGAGCTTTGAAGGGGTAGCCTCTTAGATGGCGGAATGTCAGAGAATTGAGGCACCCCTTCGCTCCAGTGGTCCTTTGAGCTGAGAGACCGAATGGTACTAGCAACGCTTACCAGAATCAAGCACAGGAGATCGAGCGAAAAAAATGCTGCAGAAAAAGGGGTCACATGACCAACTATGAACGTGAGTCAACTTAAAGGCGATTTTTAAAAAGAAAAGACGCTCCCTACCCTATCTCACTGAGCAGAGAAAACGAGCAGGGAAGAAATTCCTCATGCATATAAATCATTGAGCGGAGGGGGGGAGCCGACGAAAACGCATAGAAAAGTGCCTGGAAACACTCACCAGAGCAATCGTAAATTATCAAGCGCAAATTCAGAGACTCTTGAACTTTCTTGTGAGTGTAAACAATTATAAAAGATGGCGGGGAAGAAGGACAAGCCTCTGAAAGTAAAAGCTGGGGAGAGCCCGAAACTGGAATTGACGAATGAGACGGCGAAGGCAGTAGCAGACTACATGCATCCGCTGCTGGAGCAGCTGAACGTCTTCAAGGAGCAGAAGACGGTGGTGACACAGGGAATAACAACACAGCAAATACAGATAAATGAGCTGACACAAATGATGAAGCAAGACACTGAAAAAGTTAAGGAAAGGGTTGAAGATACACAGAAAGTGAAGAAAAAAGTCAAGAAGCTTGAAACAGAACAAGCCTCTATGAAAGAGCAATTATTACAAGCCCAAATGGATAAGGCTAATATGGTCCTACGCTTCCAGGGTGTGCCAGAAAAACCGGGTGAGAATCTTA
>NW_015173701.1:697879-708695 GCF_001447785.1 Gekko japonicus | reverse complement strand
TTATTATTATTATTATTATTATTATTATTATTATTATTATTATTTTTAAACCCTCTGAGGGAATCAAAAAGAACAAGCCATCCGAGAGGAGAGGGAGGCCCGACCGGTGGTTCCCGCAGGGCCGGTTGTTCTGCAGGCCCCACCACAACCGTTGCCCCAGCCGGGGGAAGCCCCGCCACCGGGTCAGCCGGAGGTCCTGGTGTCAGCGCCACGTCCCGGCAGTCCGAGAGAACAGGGGGTACCTCGCCTGAAAGACCTCATCGAAGCGACCTTCGATGGGAACCCGGAAGAACTCTCCTACTTTGTGGTCAGAGTGATGAAGTTCGTGGAAAGATCGGGCCACCTGTTCCCAAACGACAGCAGCCGAGTGCGTTGCGAGCCCAATTCGAGGATTGGAATGCCGGACCCAAAGCAAGGGCGTTCCTGCGCACCCTTAAGCAGGGAAAGCGATCGGTGAGGGAATACTCTTCGGAATTTAAGCTACACGCAGCCAAAGTGCAAACTTGGCCTGATCCTGTTTTAGCGGAACTATACCGAGTGGGACTGAACCCAGAGATTCGAGAGACGGTCCTGAGAGCGGTTGATCCAGTATCCCTCCCGGCCTGAATGCAAGAGGCAGAGAGCACGGAAACCCGCCTTTACACCCTTCGCCTGGACATCGCGATGGAAGGAGGTCAATCGACCCCTCAACCAACGAAAGGAAAAGCACCGCAGCAAGTGGAATCAATCCGGGAGCAGTGCACAAGGCTTTGCCTAAAGTGCGGAGAGCGAGGCCATTTCGCAACCAACTGTGCCGGACCAGGGCCTGTGAAGCAGGGACAGAGCAAACCAACACGAGTACACCCTGCTATGCCCATGAAGAAGGTGCTTAGGAAGCCAAAATATGCCAAAGCGTTGCAAACAGGTCCCGAGGAAGGGGAGATGGAATCCAGTGGAGAGGACCCTGAGTCGGCAGGAAACGGATTGGTCCTGCTGTAAGAGGCGCGGAGCAGCACGGCCTGATTCCGGAGGTGCCTAATGGGGTGAGCAGTTTCCCCTCCCTCTTTTTTGTGACTGTGACTTTGATTAACCCCAGCCGCGGCACGCATATATGGGTGTGAGCCCTAATTGACTCGGGGTGTGGGAGGGACCTGATCAACCCCTCCCTGGTTATGAGGTTGGAGGCTGAGGTGGTAAAACTAAAAGACCCCCTGATATTTACCCAAATGGATGGCTCGACAATGAAAGACCCGTGTGAGTACGAGACTGTGCCGTTGCGGATTGGGGCGGGGGAAAACTGGGAGAATAGAGCGTTTGTGATCACCTCAACCGCCAGGTTCCCTTTAGTCCTGGGGGCCCCATGGTTGCACGGACACGACCCCTACTTCTTGTGGGACAAAGGGAAAGTACAGTTTATTTCTCCTAAGTGCCAGAGCCACCGGTGGAACCCGGACTGGGGCCAACAGCAAATAGCGGAGGGTCCTCATGTGTGCCTGGCTCAGGAAGAGCTGTTAACCATTCCCCCCGAGTACCGGGATTTGGCTAGAGTGTTTGAAGAGGAAGAGGCGGATGAGCTTCCCCCTCATAGACATTCAGACTGTAGCATTGAACTGTTGCCAGGGCAAAAATTGTCGAAGGGGCGCATCTATGCAATGGGGCCGGCCGAAAAAGAAGAACTGTGCAAGTTCATTGACAAGAACTTAGCCCGAGGGTTCATCCAACCAGCTTCATCCCCCTTCGCGGCCCTAGTACTATTCTGAATCAAAAAGGATGGGGGGGCTAAGACTCTGCACGGATTACCGGGGTTTAAATGCAGTGTCGTCTACTAATGCCTATCCCATGCCAATGATTAAAGACTTGCTCGCTGAAGTGGCCAATGGGAAAATATTCTCCAAGCTAGACCTTCGAGATGCCTACTTCCAAGTGCGCATCAGAGAAGGGAATGAACATAAAACTGCTTTCAACACACACACCCCCGGGTGAATTCGTATACAGGGTGATGCCTTTTGGCCTTCAGGTGCCCCCGGAGGTCTTCATGAACCTAATCAATGAAGTATTCCACAAGCACTTGTTCAAGGGGGTGCTTGTTTACCTTGATGATATCTTGCTGTACTCCCCCGACCTACCCTCACACAAGCACAAACTGTTTGCCAAACTGTCAAAATGTGAATTTCACAAAACGCACATTGACTTCTTGGGATATCGGATCTCTGACCGGGGCTTGGCCATGGACCTGGGGAAGGTACAAGATGTGTTGGGTTGGGAGGTACCTCGAACTGGACGACAGCTCCAATCCTTCCTCGGCTTTGCAAACTTTTACAGAACCTTTTTACCCAACTTTGCCCAGGTCAGCTTACCCCTCACAGATCTTCTAAAAACTAAAGGGAAGGGCCCTGAGGCTACAAAGCCAAGCGCCACGCTCCCATGGAGTAATGAGTGTCAGGAAGCGTTCAATCGCCTAAAAGCCTTATTCACTTTGGAACCGGTGCTTGCCCACCCCAATGAAACGAAGAGATTTATTGTGCAAACTGATGCGTCTGATGTTGCTATGGGGGGGGCAATTTTGCAGGAGGGGGAGGATGGAGCGTTGCATCCCATAGCTTACGTATCCAGAAAACTGAATGACACGGAACATAATTGGTCAGTATGGGGAAAGGAGGCGGGGCGATAAAACTGGCCCTATCCACCTGGAGGCATTGGCTGGAGGGGGCGAGGGTCCCGTTCGAGGTGTGGACTGATCACAAGCCCTGGAGACTCTTAAAACACCTCGGTGCCTCAGTGCCAAACAGCTCTGATGGGCAATTTATTTTCCAAGTTTTAATTCACCCTGCACCATTTTCCGGGTTTGGCTAACTCTTTGGCCGACGCCCTGTCCCGCCTTCCCCAACATGAGAGCCAACGGGATGTTGTCCTGAATTCAGTGTTCACGCCCTCACAGTTGGGCGGAGCTGTGAAAACATGCAAACAGGCTCGCCTGGCTGCTCCACCCCCCACACCGCTGCCAACGGGACCTACGGGGGCGGGCGAGGAAGAAAATGACTCTTGGCACAGTAAATTCGCCTCCGCTTTTTCGGAGGAGGATAAAGCGGTTATGGAAGCGGAGGGGGATTTTGAACTCAGGGGAAATGGCTGTTGGTTCGTTCCCCTCTCCCTCAGGGGGGAGGTGTTGCAGGCAGTGCATGGCTCCAAACTATCCAGACACTCGGGCTTTGTTAAATCCCTGCAACTGCTCCAACGGCAGTTTTGGTGGCCCCATATGCGCAAGGATTTTTCCTTGTTTGTTCAGTCATGCCAAATCTGCGCCATGAGTAAACCCCGGCCGGGGAAAACCCCGGGACTACTGCACCCACTTCCGACCCCCAGTCGACCCTGGGAAGTCATTCGATGGATTTTATAACTGACTTACCACCAAGCAAATCTATGACTGTAATTTGGGTGGTTGTGGATCTCTTTTCTAAACAAGCACACTTCGTCCCGTTCACTTCATTACCTACAGCCAAAGCACTGGCAAAAGCGTTTCTCATACACGTGGTGAGACTATATATGCTACCCACGAAAGTGGTATCTGACAGGGGAACCTAATTCATCTCCCGGTTTTGGGGGGAGCTGATGAAACTAATGGGAATCGAACGTGGCCTCAGTAGCGCTTACCATCCAGAGACTGACGGTGAAACGGAACGAGTTAATCAGACCTTGGAACAATATTTGCATTATTTTGCCAACTATCAACAGGACAATTGGCATGACTTGTTACCCCTAGCCGAATTCTGTTATAATAATATTTGTCACTCCTCGATGGGAATGTCCCCGTTTAAGGCATTGTATGGTTATGACAGCCCGCCCGTCCCATTTCTGGAAGTGGAAAAGGACATGGGACCGGGGGGATGCAGCTCAATGGTGTAAACAATTGCGGGACTCTTGGCCTCTGTTATGTAAAACATTGACTGCTGCAAAAGAGGTCTTCAGAACACAGGCTGATAAGAGAAGGGTGGATGGATGGGCTCTACAGCCTGGTGATTCTGTGTATGTTTCTACAAAAAATATCAACATGTTACGGCCTAGCCGGAAGTCAGGATGGAAATACATTGGCCCGTTTAAAGTTAAAAGAATCATCAATGAGGTTGCAATTAAAGTGGACTTGCCAAAAAATTGAGAAAATTGCATTCTGTATTTCAAGTTGAAGGTTAAAAAAATTTCAGCCTCCTGAAGAGATTCGGGTACCTGCCTGTGGCATCCAGTGAAACCGGTACCCCCTCCTATCATGATTGAGGGCGAGGAGCATTACGAAATTTCACGGATTCTGGACCCTAAGATAAAACGGGGAAAATTGCTGTATTTGGTGGAATGGGTGGATTTTGGACCCCAGCACCTCGAATGGGTGGAAGTAGGGGATATTCAGGCCCCTGACCTGTTTTGGCAGTTCCATCAGGAATTCCCAGACAAACCGGGAGATCTCCCGGAATGACCGGGAGGCCTCCCGGAATGGTCAGGAGAAGCTGATTTTCGAGAGGGCAGTGTGTCAGCTATGCTGCCATGGGGGTTGGGGAGTTCATTCTGTGTCTTGTTACTTGCTATTGCATTCCTATCCCTGCTGTTCTGCTTTTGCTGAAACGCTTATCTCCACAGATGTGCAGGAGGAGTTTGTGTAGTCTGGAGCTCTCCTCTCTACCGTGAGAGACTCCTAATTCCCAGCTTTAGTCACCTAACAGTTTCCTTAGTTATCCCATGCGCGGGAGGGGACCTAATTGGCCCATGCCCAGGGGGGGCATACAAATACCCTATATCCTATTAGGCTCTATGTGTCGCCGCCATTCTTAATGGTGGCTATGTTACTGCACCTATAGCTTTGCAATAAAAGTGTAACTGTTCCTGAATGTGTGTACTTCGTTGTTAGCTGTGGGTTCTGACAGGTACCCACAAGTACCCCCGCATGGTCTGTTTAGGGACAAACTACAAGTTACACTTTTTTGATGGCTTGGGTCCTCAGACCCAACTCACGTTTCCCACAGTCACACAGCAACTGAGGGGAAAGGCATTTTTAAAGTCCCCAGGAACTCGATTCTGCTCAGGGTGACAGTACACCATCCCACGTGCCTTTCTACACAGAGGTTGTACAACTGTGGGGAAAATGGGTTGGTTTGAGGTTCTTCAGATGCAACTTGTCAAAAAAAAAAAAGTAATATATTTTGGCTCTTAAAAGCAATACTTCCCCAGATCCTAATTCTGACATGGCACCCCATGGGGTTTTCAAGGCAAGAGATATTCAGAGGTGGTTTGCCATTCCCTGCCTCTGTGTAGCAACCCTTGACTTCTTTGGTGGTCTCCCATCCAAATACAGACCAGGACCGCCCTTGCTTAACTTCTGACTTCGGATGAGATCAGGGTAGCCTGGGCTATCCAGTTCAGGGCTTCTCCTGTAATTGAGATTTCTTGAAGAAATTATTGATGAAGGATGCTCCGGAGAAATCCAACAGGGCCTCAACAATTTTCACCCCACCATCAACCTGAGCATGGACCAATCCACAACATGGACAAACAGAACATGAGCTGACCCAGTAGGTTTTCAAACATCCCTACAACAAGTCAGAGTTAGCCTGCAGACCAAGTACAATCCATGGTTTAGAATCTCAGTTTAAATCCTTCCAACAAACTAGAGTTTGCATTTGTGATTAAACTCCAGTTTAAGTCTGATGTCAAAACGCAAGCACAACCAACCAACCAACCAAAGATTGCTGGGCAGCCTCCATTCAGATATCACCCTGAAACTCAGTTTAATCAAACCATGGTTTATTGTGCCATAGAAATGCCGAAAGCCATGCTTTTTAAAAAGGCAGTGAATGACCTGAATTTCAAAGAGTCATACTAGTTGGGGAGGGTCGAGAGGAGAATTAGTGAAGCAGCAGTACAGATTAATAAGAATTTAGAGAAATGTCACCATGTGCAGGAGAGAAAGTACTTTAAGGTCTCACACAACTCCACCCCCATAGCTTGGCTATGGTTTATTAAGATTCAATGAGCCAGAGGTTTATTAAGCAACATGTTCAGTCTCTGAATCTACAAGCATCATCAAATTTCATTGGAACAAAATATCACCAACGGATGCCAAGGGCACATTATTGTTTCTAGCAACATCTTTAGGTCCCAAATTAACCTTTTCACAGCTGCTAGGCACTCTTCAGTGGCTGGTTTTAGCAAATTGCATCCCTGGCTTTACTTCCCGAGAGTCTCCACATGCAAGGAACCTGGAAAGACAGCTGCCTCTGTGACCATTTCTACATAGCAATTGTTCACAAGTTTCTGGTTGCTGAGAGTTGCTTTTGCACTGCTGCAGGCTACAGGAAAGGACAGAGTGAAATGGTACGGGCCATCAACTCATTCTCTCTTTTTTTTGAAACCCCCAAAGGGGTATTTTATTATTTTTCATAAGACTATTAAACTACAACGAAAAATATAGGAAGGGGGACTACAACTAAGGACAAAGGAAAGATACCCACTCTAACTAAAATCCCAAGAGTAGGAGATCCTTTCCCTGTTAAACTAAATGTAAGTTATAAAAGTGTTAGTAATACAATATACTTGTGAAGTTCTTGTTTTACAGAGCTTTTATATTAGTAAGTTAGTCTTTGTGAGAGTACTTCTTGAGCATCTTCTTTACTTCAAAGAGCAATTTACAGAGTCCTTCTGCCCTTACTTCGGTTTTCTATCTCTAAAGTCATATACAGTTTTCATTGCTCCCGCCCCCGCCCCCGCTTCACCCACAGAGTCTTCATTCCAGAAGTAGCAGAGTCACTTGATCTGGTTTCTTCATCTTTAAGTTCTTCCCCCGGCCCTAGCTGACGTCTCAAAAATTCCTTAGCTTTGAAGATGGAGTAAATCTTCTCTCTTTTATCGTTGACTTTAAAGATGACACCTTCAGGAATCGCCCAATGATACTGAATTTCATTGGTTTGAAGAAATGAGATCAATTCCTTATAACTTTTCCTCTTTTGACGAATTTCAAATGGAACATCTTTTAAAGTCTTAATGATTGTATTCCCAATTTTCAGTGGATTTGCCGAAGTTGCTTTTAATATAGTATCTCTGGTCTGTCTTCTTGCAAATCTAACCACAATCTCTCCAGGCAGGCTATTTTTTTTAATATAATTGGAGTATGCCCGATAGGCATACTATCTCATCTGCTGATAAGCCTGTTACTGGAGCAATGATCTCTTCCAGTCTTCTTCAGATCTTCTTTTTCAATTTCATGCACCCCCTGAAATCTGAGAGTCATATTAGCTTTTTCCATTTGGAGCTGTAGTAAACAAGTTTCCTGAAGTTTTTGTGTTGATTCCACATCTGCCACTCTATTCTTCATTTTCTTATTTGTGGTGTCCATCTCTGTGATTTTCTCAGTTGCTTGCTCCACTTTCTTTTTCGTTTCTGCCAGCTGGCGCTGCTGCAAGGCGAAGTTTTGGTTTAGTGTGGCCAGTTGCTGGTTAATACCACCAAGTTGCTCCATTACCGGCATGAGCATATCCACTAGCATCTTCATGACGTCTGCTCCCTCTTCCAGTCTCAGACTCTGACTGCCTGGTTTTGGTTTAAACTTTCCTCGGGAAGCCGCCATGTCCCTCTTTGTTTACACTTTCAAACCGCTTTGCCAGGGCTCAAAAAACTCGTTGCTTCACTATCGGTACTCAAGTAAGTTTCTCAGAAAAATCTCACTGTTTGTTTCCCCCCTACCCGCTTCACTACGTTAATCTGTCCATGCGCTTAAGAGGCATCCCTCCTTGCGCTCCACTTTTCCCATGGGGGGGTACTCCATTTTAGTTCAATAATCCGTTTACTTAGAACTCACTTCATTGTTGATCATATCTTTGACCTCGCTCTCTTCATCGTTGTTCCGCTCGATCTCCTGCGCTTATCCTGGTCTAATTAGCTTGTCCCAAAGGGTCACTCAGCGGCAGGACCATCAGGGCGAAGGGAAGCCTCTATTCTCTGGCATCAAGCCATTGAAGAGGCTAACCCTCAAAAGCCCCCTGGCCTAGAACCCATCGCAAGGGCTCCATGGGGATACCACTTGAGGTGGCACCCCTCCTCACCGCTGGTGTGCTAGTTGCCTCCCCAAGCGTTGAGGAGAGCGACTGCCATCGCCAATCCACAAACTGGAAGTTGGCCATCAACTCATTCTCGTAGTTAGTTGCCTTTTGACTGACAAGGTGACATATCCAGCTGACAGAACCATCAGCGTCTCTCAGGGCGTCACCAGTGGCATTCAGGTAGGCAGGGCTCTTTTTGTAGAAAAAGCACAGCAGGAACTCATTAGCATAATAGGCCACACCCAACAGCAGAAACGCATTAGCATATTAGGCCACAACCCTGACAGCACAGCTAATTAGCACATTAGGCCACACACCCCTGTTACCAGAAGTGTGGTTATCCAGCCACACCCACCTTTTGCTTGTTATTCTGTTTACCTTGTTTGTTGTCAAAACCCAGGGCTTTTTTGTAGCAGGAACTCCTTTGCATGTTAGGCCACACACCCCTAATGTAGCCAGTCCTAATAAGTTTCTGCTGTTGGGTGTGGCCTATTATGCTAATGAGTTCCTGCTGGGCATGGCCAACTTGGGAGCCAGCCGGAACTCCGTTCCTGTGCGTTCCATCCCAAAAATAGCCCTGCAGGTAGGTAACTTCAGTGACGCCACTCCACCAGCTGGATTCCTTCAAAGGCATCTTAAGCTTATAGGATGAGTCGAAGGAAGATATTTGTGTATGTTCCAAATAGGGATGGACATGTGCCGGCTTACAAACGAAAGTTCATGACAAATTTTGGCTGTTCATGGTTCGCAAACTAAAGTTCATAGCAGGTCAACTGCCATGAACTTTCCACAAACTTTTAAGCAGTTCATGGAGGTTCGTGCCAGTTGGTGAATGGATAGATTTTCAGACAGTCTCTGCTCAAACAAAATGTTTACCAGACTTCAAAGGGGGTGGGGGTTGAATTTTCCAGTCTTGGAAACACTGTTGTCAGTTTCAAACTAGTCATGTAAGTTTCAAGAGGGTTTCACCACCACCAGAATTCCTTTGTGTTCATTTCCTATTTTCTTGAAGAGAGCTTGTGAAATCCCACCACCCTTTCTTGGATTTGTGACTCTATGCTTTGAGGTCAGTCCTTTGAAGTTTGCAATGCCAGTGGCACTGGGTTCTGCTGGGCACTCTGTACATTGTAATGGTTCTGCTGGCTGTGCAAAAACACCTCCCTTTTCTTGGATTGTGATTGAGCTGGTGTTTCCACATTGGCACTTGGTCCTGCTGGGCACTAATACATTGCACTGGTTCTTCTGGGCCTGCAAACCACCCATCCCTTGCTTGGAGCATGATTCTGTGCAAGACATCAGTCCTATTGAGCTGGCACTATGTGAAGTCAATATGTGATTGGTGAAACTCACATTTGGAAAGCTTAGCAAACAGTTTGTGCTTATACAACGTTTTGAGGACTTTTCGAACCAATTTGACATGGGAGGGGAGGTCTTGGGAATACAGCAAAATGTCATCCAAGTAAATAAGCACGCCCTTAAATAAAAAGTCGTGTAGGACCTCATTATTTAAGTTCATGAAGACCCCAGGAGCCCCTTGAAGCCCGAAGGGCATGACTAAGTACTCGAATTGCCCCAGCGGGGTGTTGAACGCAGTCTTTCCTTCATCGCCCTCCCTGATCCTCACTCGGAAGTAGGCATCCCGCAAATCAAGTTTGGAGAAGATCTTCCCTTTGGTGGCTTCCGCAACCAAGTCTTTAATCAAGGTACGCATTGGTAGCAGAAACCGTGTTCAAACCCCAGTAATCTGTGCACCAACGGAGCCCCCCATCCTTCTTTTTCCTGAAAAGCACCGGGGCGGCAAAAGGAGAGGAGGCGGGGCGGATAAAACCACGGGCGAGATTTTTGTCAATGAACTTACGTAGTTCCAATTTCTCCACGGGCCCCATGGCGTAAATTTTCCCCTTTGGGAGTTTGCAGCCAGGGAACAGTTCAATACCGCAATCGGATTTGCGGTGGGGGGGCAGCTCATCCGCCTCCTCCTCACCAAAGACTTGTGCCAAGTCATGATATTCCGGCGGTAGGGACGCCATTTCCTCGGCATTTAGGGCTGCGCAAGGGAAATCAAGCGATGGCGGGGGCCCCCAAGCCTCTTCCCACTGGTGCTTGTGGCATTTGGGTGAAACAAAGTCAATTCTGCCCTCCTCCCATAGCACATAGGGATCATGGGAATACAGCCATGGGGCTCCGAGTATGAGAGCAAACTGTGATTTGGGAGTTACCACAAAAGTTCTTTCTTCCCAATGTTCTCCTGCACCCACCCTCAGTGGCATGGTCTCATGGATACAAGGATCCATGGGTGCTCCATCCATCTGTGTAAAAATAATTGGGGACTTTAGTCTCTTGATGCCCTCTTCCAAACTTGCCACCACATTGGGGCTAATCAAGTCTCTCCCACCCCCCGAGTCAATCAGTGCTTTTACCCGCACATGCGTTCCCAGGATTGGGTTTAACAGCGAGACAGTCACGAAAAACAAAGAGGGGGGTTCTCTCACCACAATAGGCGCCTTCTGACTTAAGATGTCCTGCTGCTGTGCGCCCTTCACAGCAGGACGTTCCCGTTTTCCGCCGGTTCAGGGTCGGATTCAGCCGAATCTTCCAAGGGTTCGTCCGTTGCGGCTTGCAACGCCGGGGAGAATTTGGGTTTGGCGCTCCCACGTTTCGGTTGGGCAGTTGGTTTCCCTTTCGCCGTCTGAGGCGGAGGCTTGTCCTTCCCTTGACCGGTCCCGCAGTCCGCGGCGAAATGGCCCCTTTCCCCGCAT
>NW_015173701.1:685244-697351 GCF_001447785.1 Gekko japonicus | reverse complement strand
CCAGGTCCTCCTGGAGGAGGAAGAGCTGGTGCTACCGGAGGTCCCGGTTGAGCAGGGATCAAAGGGGGTGGCAGACCCGGTGGCGGTACTTGACCCGGGATAGGCGGCAGAGGTCCCGGAGGTGCCGGTTGCGGTGGCACTTGGGGTTGTTGTTGCGGGTTCGGGGGTTGCATTTGTAATCCATGAGTTGCTACCAAGTTGGCAATCCGCAAGTCCATCATTTGCGGCAGTGCGTCGAAAACGTCGCCCACCGTCCGCATGAGTTGTTGTACCGACTTCTCAAGATCTTCTATTCGGTCGTCTCGGGGGTCATAGCTCCTTTCAGCTGAGTCTCTTTCCCCTCTCCGAATTTCTCTCTCCGCTGCCCACATCTCATCTTCCCTTCGAGATGTTCTCTCCGGACGCCGGGTGTCCTTTCCCGGGTGCATTCCCGTCATACAGGCTTTCTCGTAGAGCACTGCCTCTGTGAGAAAAAGTCTCTTTAGTCCCTTTCGAGTCATACAGCGACCAGTCGTCCCACTGCTCCGCATCTCCCGGTCCCCACTTCGACGGGGTAGGCGGCGGCCATGGAAGATATGCCCCACGCGGGATCGCTCCCCCGACGGTCCCTGTTAGGTCCGATGTAGTCACTGGCGTTTCGGTGGCCGTCGTGACTAAAGGAGCGGACGTAACCGGAGTGACCTCCGTGGTTGGTGGTTGTTTCTCCTCTTTCCCACTCATGACAGCCGTCAGATTTGGGATGAAAGAGAAAAGAAGGATTCCTAACAAAATGTTGGATCCCCAGGCATTCGAAATAATTCCACATTTGGATCAAAGTAAGGTTTATTTCAAAGCGATGGTTCAAACAGGAACAAGGACATTGTTAAGAATAACTGCGAATACACATGAGCAACATAATAAAGAGATTTGAACCAGGTGAGGGCCCATGAGCCCAGTTCCCGCTGGCGGGAATAGAACTTAGAAACGCGCGCCCATTTCATGGGAACATAACAGTTCTACACAATCAACACAGGTTCAGTTCACAGGCTAGATACCCATAACAAGCTGAGCGAAGCACCGACTCCCACCACCAGCTGCATGACCTTGGCCAGTTCCGCAAAGTACAGAGTAAGCATAATGAAGCAAAAGAACCGGGGGGGGGAGTTACAGGAAGCGTTAAGCAGGCAACATCAGAGACAATGGCAGCTAGCTGACACACTGCCACGGTGGCACTGGTTCTGCTGGGCACATTGTACTAGTTCTGCTTGGCTTGCAAAACTGCCTCCCTTCAGTTTCTACTGCAAAGATTCTCAGGGACTCCTGCTGGGCTTCTATTGCCCTTGCTTTTTTTGCTCCCCCCTCCATTTGAAACAATGGAGGATGGGGGACCTTCTTTTGGGGTCCATAACTTGGACCTTGTAAATCCAATCCTCACCAAACATGCAGGGCAGGTAGAGGAGAGTCAGCTGGAGATCTGCTGTGAATTTGGTATCTCTAGCTTGCACAGAACCTATTCTATACACTCCAGAACCTCCTGAACCTGTACCTATCATTTCCCCAGAAAGCATTTTCCTGTGGGCACCTTATTTGGGGAGGCGTAACTCAGACCTCATAAATCCAATCCTCACCGAACTTGGAAGGTAGGTAGATGGAAGACATCTGGAGATCTCCTGCAAGTCTGGTGTCTCTAGTGTGCTGGGGGGGGCTGTTCTATCATATCATAAACTTCATGAACTGAACCAGTTCATTTAGCCCCTAAACGTTCATGATGGTTTGTGGTTCACGAACCGGGCATGCCACGAACCACAAACTGAACTGCATTTTCCTGGTTTCTGCCCATCCCTCATTCCAAACTTTAACCTTTGTAAATGGGCTCACGCCCCTTGTAAGCCGCCCTGAGCCCGCTTGCGGGGTAGGGCGGGGTAGAAATATCTAAATAAAATAAATAAATAAAATATATAAAATAAACAACTAAAATATATAAAATAAATAAATTAATGGTTATTTTTGAAATTTGTATTAGGGCCGGTGGAAATTTCTTTTAATTGATTTAACAAACCACATTTTTTTTGGTGAATGGTTCAACAACACATATTTGTAGATGTTCATAATCTCAATATACTTTTTAAAAGATACTGGAAATACACACTTTAAAAATAAAAGTTCATTGTTAGCAGAAAAGGACACCTAATATTTTTCTTTTTTCATTTTGTATTACAGTAACATACCAAATCAAAGTACAAACCAGTGCACACTCAGCTCACTGATTAAATATCCGCTGACAAAGAGAAGTCAACTACTTTTCTAGCCCTACCAGTTAATCCATTAAGCAGTTCTAAGAGGTAAGCCTTTAAGAGCTTACAAAACCAAATGCACCCAAATGCACCCAGAGAACTGATGTGGCATAGAGGCTAAATAAATGAGGTACCACTCATATCTTTCCCCTGCCATAACCTCACTAGATGGCTTCATGTAAGCCAGTGTTTCCCAACCTGTGGACCAGGACCCGAAAGTGGAGCACAAAGTCTCTGAAACTGGGTTGTAGGCCAGCTGTCCCTATTGGCTGCACCTGCCCTTTTCTTTGCTCTTGTTTGTATTTTGGAAACCAAGATCTGACCATGTCATATAGCAGGTGGCCTTTTTTCTCCACTGTGAAATGTGCTACCAATGTTGTTGTAAGGAGTGTTACCAAATTCAAGAAACCTTACAATGTGATCCTGTGCACAGTTGTGCAGAAATAAGTCCCACTGTGGGTCTTGCTCTCAAGTAAGCACACACAGGCACACCACTCCAAAGCAAGCACACTTAGTTGATTGGCAGTGTGTATTTTATTTATTTAGTATATTTTTAAAACTCTCCTTTGCTCTAAGAAGCTCAGGGCAGCATAACTTATTCTCCCTTCCCGCATTCACACAACAACCCTGCAAGGCAGTTCATGCTGTGATAGAGGGACTGATCCAAGGTCACCGGCCAGCAAGCTTCTGTGGCACAGTGGGAATCTGAGCCTGGTCCTAGTGCAGTATTCTAACCACACTACACCACACTGGCCCTCAGTATATTAGGCTGCAGTCACACACGCCAGTTGAAGCGGAGGGGAAGTGAGGCTATTCCCTCTGGAGGAATTTGACCCACAGTTGTGAGATCACACCTCCCTTTGTAGCTGCAGGCACAGCCCATCACAATGTGAACGGATGCAACTGTGGGTGAGTCGAATTTTTTTGTCTGTTTCCGATGTGCATAAATGAGGAATTGCACATCCGCACTGAGGGCCCCCTATGGAGTATGTGATGATGCGCATACTGCGAGAGGGGGGGAAGTGGCACCAAGCCGGGATGGCCTGATCAGACCATCCCAAAGGCTTGAGAGTGTGCTTGAGTGATCAGACAGGGGAAAGTCCATCCGTGGCCTGTTGGAACCTGTTTACTACCAGACTTTCCCCGGTGTCTTTTAACTCCGCTTCTGCGGCAGAGCAGCATGGGTTGTTGACAACTGCAGGACGCTTCCCAGATGTTGCTGTCTGATCGCTCCCTTTAGATCTGCCAGGCATTCGCAGCTGTGTCGGATCTAAAGGTGCATCTGATTGCAACCTTAGTCAATTAAATAAGCATATAAGCATATGAGTTTGCTGCTGCTGCTGCTGTTGTTGATATGCACATAGCTCATAGTAAGCACCACTTTGAAAAAGACATTCCGTCTTGTCTGTGAGAGAAGAAGGTGAAAGGCCTCTTCTGCGCCACTCACTTTTTTCTTTATGGAATTTGCATTTAAATTATTCAACTATGGGGGAGAGGAATCTACTGGCCATTGAACCAGGGCCCCTTTTTAATGGATCAAAAGGGAGTTTTTTGATCAGCATTTACTGGACTGACTAAACATTGCAATCCTAGTAGCTGCTGCAGAAAATTTCAGAGTGCTCCAGCAGGTTTTATGGCACTTCAGAGGCAAGGAAGTAAATTAAAGCTTGCTTGCCAAAGGGAAGCTGTATTCTACTGAAATATCAATCGATCTGTTCCAAAGCTAGCAGAAGCCCTTGGATAAAAGTGGTACATTTGCTTCCTTCCTGACCATCCAAGGCACAATAGCCTCCTGAGCCCCCATATGAAAACCAGGTGCCTTCCTCAATGCAATCACTTATTATACTCCTCATTATTTAATTGCAGGTTTTTTCTTTGCTAGGCAATTCATAAAATATTTTGCCCACCCTAACCATGTTTGATGTTTTCCCTTTCTTCCCTCTCTTCCATAAATGGTGCCCTATTTTCCCCGTGTCAACCACCTGGTGTGCATAATGAGAAATGTGAAGGTTTTTCATTCTTGCAGGAGTTGTAAAGCTATGTGTTTGGTGCTTTTTAAAACACAAATCTTCAGGGGAAGAAGAGTCTGTCCTCAAAGCAAACTGGAGCTCTTGTTCTATGAGTATGCAGATGTTGTACCTGTATTTCTACTTTTAAAACATCTTTCCTCCACTCCTTTCTAAGGACTAGTTTGTGCAAGGGTTTCATCTACGAGAGGATTTACCAAAGCTTCTATAACTTACCTTTCTTCAGCTCTGGACCTGAAACTATTTCAGCACTTGAGGGACTCCTGACTCATCAGCTTACTTTGTGATTCCATCTTCTGACCCTCTTATAGTGAAACACACATGCCCCTCCAAATTTCTCAAGTGGTATATGTTTAAGTTGCTGTGGGCCAGATAAGAGGAGACCATGAAACCTGAGGTAGGCCTTGGCCTAGTCTCCTCCTCATTCCCCCCCCCCTCCTTGTTCCAACCAGCAGTCAGAGGGCAGCTCCCTAGAGAGGACAGGAAGTCCGTCAAGGCTGTGAGGAGATCTGCCCCAGAATGCTGCAGGAGGGAGAGGGACTTCCTGGGCGGGAAGGGCTTTTTGATATAGGGGAGCTTTTGGGGGGGAAGCCAGTCTGTGAGAATTGAGAGCAGTCTGCCTGAAGTCTGGAGCCAGTCAGGCTGTTGGCTGGAGTCTGCAGGAGGCAGAGGCCATGTTGGGAGTTGTGCTAATCTAACTTCCTCCAGTGAAAGCAAAGTCATGTGCCTGCCCTGCAGACCATCTAGACAGGGTATGTGTAGTGAAGGGAGAGATGGAGCGATTTATTACCCACCTTTATTTTGATTCTTCAGTTCACTGTTAATATGCATGTATATAGTTGAGTGGTTTCAAAATAAATCCTTTTACTGTTGACCCTGAGAAGTCCCTCTGTACCACATAGTTCCCCCAGCTGCTTGGACACGCTAAGAGTGGGTTGGGGACTCCCTAAGGAGGAAAACAAGGGCAAAATGGTTAGTTGCCAACTCTCCAGGGGAGCCCCTAAGATTGCCAGGAAGCCCCGAGGTGGGATCCTAGCAACAGCAGAGGGAGGTTAGGAGGCTGTCCCACCTAACCAGAGCCCAAGACAGGGACAGTGGTGGCAGCAATACCCGGAGGCAGTGGTAAAAAACTGCCCCTTCAGGTGCCAGAGGAGGCAAAGGAGGGGTGGGCAGAGCGGGGTCTGCCAGCTGATGCGGGCCCGTTCCGCCACATGGAGTATGAAGGCGACCCTCCCTGCAAAGACTGCTCAAAAGTGGGCAAGAAGTCACCAGACTGCAAATCTTGAAAGTGGCAACTTAGATTTATTAAGTGGGTGTTTGGATCAGCCAGCCTCTCAAGGAACTCCTGGTGCCACTACTAGAAGAGACACAGGGCTGCTCAAGGATGCCAGAGTGTGTGGCCCATATACTTGCCAACCTCCAGGTAGGGCCCAGAGATCCCCTGGAATTACAACGAATCTCCAAGTGACAGGTACCAGTTCCCCTGAAGAAAATGGCTGCTTTACAGGGCAGACTCTATGGCAGGGGTGCCTGACCTTTTTGAGCCTGTGGGCACATTTGAACTTCTGGCACAGTGTGGTGGGCATAGCACCAACATGTCTGCCACAAAAGGGTTTCTGCAGGAGGCCGGGCTGGACACAAAGTGATTGCAACAGCTTAACTTCAGTTACACAGTAAATCCTTGTGCAAAGCAACAGTTTTAAAAAATCTGTAAAGCCAATCAGATCTCCAATAGTCAAACAGAAGGCTTGCTAGGCTAAAGCCCTGCCTTGTCCCATCCACTTCCTACAAACACTTAGCGGGCACCAGGAAAGGTGTCAGTGGGTAGGCACCACACTGGGAACCCCTGCTCTATGGCATTATACCCCACTGAGGTCCTTCCCCCCCAAGCCCTGCCCCCCCAGGCTCCATCCCCAAATCTCCAGGAATTTTTCAATCCAGAGTTGGCAACCCCAGAGTCCAAGCAGAGTGCCACTCCTTAACGTTCCCGGCCACTTTATTTATTTACTTATTTCATTTAAAATATTTAGAAGGCTCAAACACTTCGTTTGAGCGAGAGGTCCAAGGCAACCATTAGGCCCTGCTTGGGAATATAAATTGAACTCTGGATCTTGTCCTACCAACATCTCTTTCCCACAGAGTTCTGCCACGCCTAACCCTGCTACTAGAACAGGGGTGGCTAACATGATTCATTTTTATTTCAAAGCTACAGGCCCGGGGATAGAAAAGTGATGATCCTGGGCATTTCATATTCATATAACCTCCGAGTCACCGAACTCCAGAGTTCAAAAGCAAACCTCATCTGTTCACCTGAGGCAAACTTGTAACAATTCATCCTGGAAACACAGAACCCTCTTTGAGATTCTTCAATTTAAATCAATATGGATTTTGGTGACCTGAAGCCAAATGCAGGTTAACTGCTACTGTGTCAACAATAGGTCACCTTCACTCGAGCAAATATAATGCAGCAAGCTAATATGAAATGCAGATCCATATACAACCGTCACATTTCCCCCCCACTTTATAGTAATGAGTTAAGAGACTTTCCTTCCCTCTCAAGCCTTTTAAGTATTTGGCTGCTGTTGCTTTGATCTCCCTATTCCCCCCCCCCCCGAATAAATTGTATGGCTCTTTACTTTTGGCTCTTTTTTAAGTACTGTTTTTTATTAATGTATTTGTGGTGATATTATTATTGATTCTACAACTGCTTTATGATTTTTAATCTTCTATGCTACCCTGGGCATGTTTGTGGAAAGGAGGTTAATAAATCTTAAAATGAGCATAATAACAAAAGAGACTTGTAAATAGGAGCCCACCATGGATCATACGGCTTAAAAAGTAAGGGTTGCCAGGTCTCTTCCCCCGCCCCGGCCACTGGCAGGACATAGAGAGGTAGAGTTGCCAGATCCAGGCTGGAAAACTCGTGGAAATTTGGCAATGGAGTTTGGGGAGGACAGGAACCTCAATGGGGTAAAATGTCAGAGTCTACCTTCCAAATTATCCATTCCCTCCAGGGGAACTGAATTTTGTAGTCTGGAGATGAACTGTAATTCCAGGGGATCCCCCATTCCCACCTGGAGGCTGGTATCTCTAAGGAATTTATGTATATGTTATCCTCTTTCCCCCAAACAACCTGGTGCTAAGAGACTTGCAGAAATCTAAAGGCACTCCAGTCGTGTTACCCCATATGCTCAGTATGGCAGCACTCAAGACATGAGCATCAGATAGAGAGAGAGAGAGAAGGGCAGACGGACAAATGGATGGATCTTTTGCAGGGAACAGCCTTAGTTCTCCCCTCCAAATCAGTTTCCAAATGCACCACTTTTATTTTATCCTGTATAAATGTGGCACTTGAGGACCACATTGCAATAGGTGTCAAAACTCATTCACCATCCCCAATAGTAGGTGACCGGCACTGACACCCCAAGCATGCCATGTGTACAAAACTGCAGTACACCTATGTAGACAAGGCACCATGGATATATGCAGGTACTCATTATGATATCACGTTGCTAATAACAATAACATAAATGGACTCCCAACACACTGGGCTGTTCAGCTAGGTGAAGTGACTGCCCACTTCCTGCCCACACTTTCCTTCCGCTGCTCTCTGGGATGAGTGAAGAGTTTTAATCTGCCTGGCCCAGCTCCCACAGTGTCTCCCTCCTCTTCCAACAAACAAATCATTCTGTGACTGAAATCATCACTTGAGCATCCTTTCGAAAACAAACTGCCTAGCAGACAGTAATCAATTCCACGTCTCTATGTTATTACAGCTATAAAGGGACCCTAAAAATTAACCTGTCTTTTGGGAATGCCCTTCAGACAGAAGTGAGCAAATCTTGAAAGAGGAGAGGATTCAGCCTTCTTCTGTTCAAAGTAGATCCTTACAAAATAAGGATCCTTTCTGGCTTGCAAATGGTTCACCTAATTATGGCATTCAATCCCTGGGGGTAAACAATTCCAGTTTTGGAATATAACTGCTCCAAAGCTCAGCAACAGAACACAAGAACAAAGCCTCCAGGTTCAATCTCTGGCATTTCAAACTGAAAGAATCTAGGGATGTGCATTTGAAAAGCCAAACATACTGTGTAGATTGACTTTCAAAGACTGACTGACTAAACTGAATTAAATTTCCTTTGACTTTCAAATATAGACCAGATATGATCATTGTTTTGGCAGCACCAACCAGAATGTCTGCAGCTGCACTCTGCTTTCAGTTTCCCGTTCTCTTTCCCCCCAGGACAGCAATGGGAGAAAGAATGACTGATAGGCATCCCATCCAACCACAAGACTTAGTCAATGTTTGTACCACACAACATTGTATTGTATGGAATTTGTGTGCATCACTTTCCCCAAGCATTTATTTATTTTTTTATTTTTCGAATTTCTACCCGAACCTCCCGGCCGAAGCCGGCTCAGGATGGCTTACATAAAAACAGAAGTGCTCCTTCCCTGAGAAATAGCATCCACAGGAATTAGCTTGATGACAAGACAGGGCAAATGCCTTGCTTGCAGTTTATGGCACACTGGCAGAATGCAGGATGAGAGGACGGAGGCACAGATACTTGGGACTAAGTCTAATCCTTCCCCCTCCCCATCCTCCCCCGTTTGTGGGGAGAGCAGTATAAAAGCCTAATATAATCTTCATCCTAGGGCTATTTTTGGGCAGGAACGGAGTTCCGGCTGGCTTCAGAGTTGGCCACGTCCACTACAGCCAAAACCTCTGAGTGTGTGGCTACAAAGGGAAGGCCTGGAGAGTGACCCCCCCAGTGACTCTGAGGCGGGCTGGCCAGGGGGGGGGCCTGGAAGGATCCCCATGCCTTCCCCATGCCTTCCCCAGCCTGTCCAAGGGCTGGTTTGCCTGGGCTCCCTGCAGCCAGGGGGCGCCCAGAAAAGCCAAGAAAAGGCATGGGGTGTGTGACCTAATATGCTAATAAGTTTGTGCTGGTGGGTGTGGCCTGTTATACTAATGAGTTCCTGCTGGGCTTCTTCTACAAAAAAAAAGCCCTGGATACATAAAAGGCAAAAAATGCTGGCGACGACTCACCTACTCTCCCATTGGCCACTGGGCAAGCTGCCGTGGTGTTCTATTGGCCCGTCCCACTGGCTCCTCCATTCTTACACCCTCACTTTTGACACGTTGCACCTTGGGAGTTGTAGTTCTCAGCTGGCCTTACTGCAACCATAGCAAAGGGCATTAAAACTACAATTCCCAAGTTTGGAGTCCCAAGAGGCCATGGGGCATTAGCAGGAAGTCAATTAAACTGTTAATCAGTTAAAGTGTTAAACAGGAAGCAGCTTTGGAATTGAAAGGGGTTGGGGAGAAAGGGAAGGCCTGGACCACCAGTCACAGGTGGGACAGTCACCTGGAGCCTCTTTCTAGAGCTCATATTTCTTCCCACAATGGGCCTTACTCTTAGTTAATTAATAAATAAACATGTCCCCTTTCAGTGAAAGAGGCAATGGCTTTTCTTGCACCCCTTTGTAAGGTAGAAGGGCTGTAAGGATGCTTGGAAGGACAGGCAAGCAGCCAGAAGCGTATCTTTTTTCTCAGAAGCACACAGAAATGCACATTAAACAATTCACCCACTTTTTCAAAGTGGAGGCTCAAACTGCCACTCACATGCTGGGCAAGACAACTCACATGCTGGGCAAGACCTATTTCTGTGTGAGGATGATTCTTTTTTAAAATATATATATTTAACGTTTTTATTGCAAGATACATAGTTTTGCACATTACAGTTGGTTTAGAGGGGGGGGGGAAGCTACAGCTTACAAGCAGAGTAACTTCAACTTACAATTGTAACAGGTCTAAAGGGTAAACATGACCAGCACATAATCAAATTGCTCCAGGGTTGCTTTAGATCTGGGGTTGGCAACCTTTTTGGTCTGAGTGCTGAAAAAAAAATGCAGCCGCTTCCTGTAGGGGTGTTGGTGTGCCAACAAAAGGGCGAGGGAAGAGATGAGGGTTGCCAGTCTCTTCCCGTTGAATGCATGATGCTGCCTTATACTGAGTTAGACCCTTGGTCTGTCCAGGTTAGTCCTGTCTACTCTGACTGGCAGCCATTCTCCAGGGTCGCAGGCTGAAGGGGGTCACCTACTCCCTAAGCCTCTTCGCTGGAGATATCTGGCAGGGATGGAACCTGGGACCTTCTGCATGTAAAACACATGCTCTACCACTCATCCATGGCTCCTCCCCTTTTCGAAATAGAAGTTTAAGATGGGGAGGATGGACCCTGACCTGGATACCCCAGCCAAGCCCAATCTCATCAGAGCTTGGAAGCTAAGCAAGGCCGACTCTGGCAAGTACAAGGACTATTCCTTATCTTCCAACCCCAAAAGAGAGCATTTTCTTTTCTTTTTTGTTTTTTTTAAGCCCCCGGAGGTCAAACTACAAAAAACTACTGCAGAAAAACAGGAAGGGGGACTACATATACAGGATAAAGAAAAGATACCCACAACTACCTAAAAACCCAAGAGAGGAGATCTTCATTGGCTTAGTTACCGTAAAAACTTCCCTTCTTTTAAGTATATAACAAACTGAGTCAAAAATGAATAATACTTTTTCTTTGTAAAAACTCTTACAACTTCACTGTCTAAAGACACTGCCCCCAAATCATCCCTTTTCATCATCTTCCAAGGCACCATTCAGAGTCCTTCAGCCTTTACTTCTTTTCCCCCCATCTTTCCCGTAGCTTGTAAGGACTTTTTGGGGCAGCTGCCCCCTTTTCAGATAGAGAGTCCTCTCCGGAAGAACCAGAGTCCAGCTCGCTGCTAGACTTGCTGTCCTCTTCTTTTTTTCATCCTCTGATTTTCCCAGCTGAGTCTTTAAAAAAATTTTGGCTTTTACAACAGAGTCAATCTTTTCTTTTTTTGTCTTTGATCTTGAAAGCAACTCCTTCTGGAAACAACCATTTATATCCAATTGAATTCATCTGTAGAAAAAGCACCAACTCTTTGTACTTCTTTCTCCTTTTTCTCACCTCAAATGGAATATCCTTTAGCGGTCTGATAACACTTTCTCCCACTTTCAGGGGGGCTCCAGAAACCGCTTTCAGGATTGCATCCCTCACATGCCTCTTTGAGAATCTTACAACAATTTCCCAAGGCAGATTATTCTTTTTTATATATCCTGAATATGAACTAAAGACCACATCCATTTCGTTTAGCAACTGTTCCTTTTCCATTTCTGTCACTGGGGCTAGCAATTCACTCATAACTTCTTTAAGATTCTCTCCTGGTTTTTCTGGCATGCCCTGGAAGCGAAGAACCATGTTGGCCTTTTCCATTTGTACTTGTAGCATTTGATCTTCCAAAAAAGTTGTCTTCTCTTCCAGCTTTTGTACTTTCTTCTTTACTTTCTGCGTAGTTGCAGCCACTTCCTTCACCTTTTCAGCCTCCTGCTTCATGATTTGTATCAAATCGCCTATCTGTGCTTGTGTTGTGGTTATACTCTGTGTCACTGTTGACATTTGGTCTTTGTAGTTATTCAACTGTTCCAGCAGATGGCGCATGTACTCTGCTACAGACTTCACCATCTCACTGGTAGTTTCCGGTTTAGGACTTTCAAGTTTCTATTTCACCAGTCTCTCTTTGTCCTTCTTCCCCGCTATCTTTTTAGTTGTTTACTTTTCTACGACTTTTCAAAAGTCTCTGAATTTGCACCTGGACGCTACAACTTGCTCGGGTAAGTGCCTTTATGCAGCTTTCTCCGCATTCTCTTCCGCTCCCCCCCCTCGCTTAAATGTTCGTGCGATCGGGAGGTCCCCCCGCTCGTTTTTCTCCGGTTCAGTCTAGCAGGGTG
>NW_015173701.1:658556-685028 GCF_001447785.1 Gekko japonicus | reverse complement strand
CCCTTCACCGGGTCCCTGGGGGGGGGGTGAGCCTGCGCACCCCCTCCCCCGGCCAGAGCACAGCCTCACCCCCGAGAGGTACGGGAGGTGAGACTGTTAGCACGCCGCCATCAACCAGAAGTCAAAAGAGAGCATTTTCATCTGTGTTTTAAGAGCTCAAAAGAGAAGAGCCATCTCCACACCATGCAGAGAGACACATTTACAGAGAAAGCCCTGGCCCTATTCTCATAAGAACATATGATCAAGCCAGTGGCCCATCCAGTCCAACACACTGTCACACAGTGGCCAAAACCCAGGGGCCACCAAGAGGTCCATCAGCGGGGCCAGGACTCCAGAAGCCCTCCCACTGTTTCTCCCCCAAGCACCAAGAAGACATCAGAGAAGCCCGCAGTAAGGAGGGCAACAACACAGAAACTTGTGAAAGTAGAAATGTCTGTCACTCATGCAAGCAAGGGGTTGGACTCAGCCCTAAATGCAAATAAATAAACTTTGACATAGATTGGGGGAGGACCCCAATCAGACTTAGAAGTGGGATAATGAAAAGCTGTTTGCAACTAGGAAGAAGGTAAAAGAAAGAGGAAAGGCGTGTGTGCAATGTGTACCTAACATGGGATATTTTAATTGCAAGGAATTACAACAGCCCCATGTTACCTTTTCCAAATGAAAGAGGGGTACTCCTACAAGCCATCATTAATCTCATACGTATTTACACAGAAGTAACCCCTCCCCCTTCAAAATGACTTCAAAAGCAAGCTTGCAGCCCTTCAATATGTATGTTTACATTCCTCTAAAAGACCTCTGCAGTTTTGGGCAGAGAATGCCTTCCAGCAGAAAAGAACGCTTCTATGAGTACAGTAAGGCAGAGAATTCTGACGAGCAGGGACCCGTGCAGTGAAGCAAAAGCAACCTCTGTCCTTGGAGAAGGAATTATCACATATTGTACAAATAGGTAGAGAAAGGCAAGCTGCTTTTTTCTTTGCTCCATGTTTAGAAACCTCCAGCATGCATCTGCTACAAAGGAACGATCAGATTGCGCCCAGATTTTAATTCCAATGGCAAACCATTGATGAAGTCTCAGTTTCCTGCCTCTTCTCTGTGTTGGTGTGTGCATGTGTAGCTCGCTCTCACACTCACCCCCAACCCCACGCACACGTACTTCCAGGATCCAAGTTCCTTGATTTATTTTCTGCGGACTGCAGATAGGAAACAGAGAACATATGTTGGATCAGGCCAATGGCCCATCCAGTCAACACTGTCACACAGGAGCAGCTCCTAGTGTCCTGGCCCCACTGCTGCACCTCCTGATGGTACCTTTCGCCAGGACACTAGAGGCCCTCCCACTGTTGCCCCCCCCAAAGCACCAAGAATAGAGAGCATCACTTGCCACAGACATAAGAACAAAAGAGAAGCCAATGTTGGATCAGGCCAGTGGCCCATCCAGTCCAACACTCTGTCACACAGTGGCCAAAAATACCAGGTTAGATCAGGAGGTCCAGCAGTGGGGCTAGTGCTCTAGAAGCTCTCCCACTGTTGCCCCCCCCAGCATCAAGAATACAGAGCATCCTTTGCCCCAGACAGAGCGTTCCTGTCTATACCTTGTGGCTAATAGCCACTAATGGACCTCTGCTCCAGATATTTATCCAATTCCCTCTTGAAGCTGTCCATGCTTGTAGCTGCCGCCACCTTCTGTGGCAGTGAATTCCATGTGTTCATCACTCTTTGGGTAAAGAAGGACTTCCTTTTATCCGTTCTAACCCAACCGCTCAGCAATTTCATGGAGTGCCCACGAGTTCTTGGCTTGTGAGAAAGGGAGAAAAGTAACTTTTTCTCAGCCTGCTTTGTCCCATGCATAATCTTATAAACTTCAATCATGTCACCCCTCAGCCCTTGTTTCTCCAAGCTAAAGAGCTCTAAGCCCTTTAACCTTTTTTCATAGGGAAAGTGTTCCACCCCTTTTATCATTCAAGTTGCCCTTTTCTGCACACACACCCTGACATTACAGGAAGTATGGCAAGCTGGCGAGAAAGAGAGAGAGAGAGAGAGAGAGAGAGAAAGTAAAAGAGAGAGAGACAGAGAGAGAGAGAGATGGGGAGGAAGGAAGGAAGAGAAAGAGGGAGGGAGGGAAAGAAGAAAGCAGGCTGAAAGAAGAAAAGAAAAGTGGAAAGAGGCAAAGAGATGGGGAGGAAGGGAAAGATGGCAAAGAATGGGAAAAAGAGAAAGAGAGAGAGATGGGGAGGAAGGAAGGAAGAGAAAGAGGGAGGGAGGGAAAGAAGAAAGCAGGCAGGCAGGGAAAGGCAGCGAGCAGGCAGAGAAAGGCAGGGGGTGGGGTGGGGATGACTCCAGAGGACTTTCTCTGCTCGCGCGTCTGGCGGACGGGCAGAGAAAAGCAGGGGGCGGGGGGCTCCGGAGGACTTTCTCTGCTCGTGCGCCTGCTCGTGCGGGAAGGGGTGGGAGATTGTGTGCAGCGGGAAAATGGCTGCTGGTATCGGGACCATAAATTATACGTGCCCCATTCGCTTCGGGGGGAGGTGCTGCAGTCGGTTCATGGCTCAAAGTTGGTGGGGCATTCTGGCTTTGTGAAGTCTCTTCAGCTACTGCAGAGACAGTTCTGGTGGCCACACATGCGTAAAGACCTTTCTTCGTTCATCCAATCCTGCCAAGTATGCACCATGAGTAAGCCTCACCCTGGAAAAGTCCCGGGACTCTTACAGCCCCTTCCCACCCCAAGCCGATCATGGGAGGTCATTTCCATGGATTTTATTACGGATTTACCACCCAGCAAATCTATGACTGTGATCTGGGTGGTGGTGGACTTGTTTTCAAAACAGGTGCATTTCATCCCCTTTGCTTCCCTGCCCACGGCTAAAGCACTTGCTAAGGCATTCCTGATACATGTGCTGCATGTTGTGCAGCTCCACATGTTGCCAGCAAAGGTGATCTCCAATCGGGGCACGCAGTTCGTTTCCAAGTTTTGGGGGGAATTGATGAAGCTCATGGGGGTGGAAAGGGGTTTGAGTAGCGCTTACCACCCAGAGACTGATGGGCAAATGGAAAGAGTTAATCAAATCTTGGAACAGTACCTTCGATGCTTTACGAACTATCAACAAGATGATTGGAACGATTTGTTGCCCCTTGCTGAATATTGCTACAATAACACTTGCCATGCGTCAACGGGAATGTCCCCGTTTAAAGCTCTCTATGGATATGACAGCCCGCCGGTTCCCTTCCTGGATGGGGGACTGGATTTGGGTCCTGGGGAGGCGGGGCTGTGGTGCAAGAAATTAAGGGATTTTGTGCAAAACCCTGGATACGACTAAGGAGGCTTACAAGACACAGGCTGACAAGAGAAGGGTGGAGGGTTGGGCTCTGCAGCCTGGGGACTTTATTTATGTATTTACTAAGAACATCAAAATGTTGCGCCCTAGCAGAAAACTGGGGTGGAAGTACATTGGGCCGTTTAAAGTGTGCAGAGTGATCAATGATGTTGCAGTTGATGTGGAATTGCCTAAAAACCTGAGGACCTTGCATTCTGTATTTCATTTCAGCCTCCTGAAAAAAGACACTGGGTCCTGTCCTTGGCGTTGCGACCAACTGCTTCCACCGCCTATTTTGATCAAGGGCGAGGAACATTATGACATTTCTCTGATTTTGGATTCTAAGCGCAGACGGGGGAAGCTGTTTTATTTGGTGGAATGGAAAGACTTTGGACCCCAGCACCTCGAATGTGTGGACGTAGGGGATATTTGGGCCCCTCAGTTAATCCGCAGATTCCACCGGGAGTTCCCGGGTAAACCGGGAGATCTCCCGGAATGACCGGGAGACATCTGGATTTGGGGGGGAGCTAATTTTTGAGGGGGCAGTATGTCAGCTAATGCTGCCAAGAGTATGGTGCCTGTATCTCTTTTACTGTGCAGTCCTTTCCTTGCACTTAATTGCCTCTTCGCTGCAACGCATATCTCTCAAGGCCACTGGAGGAGTTGATGTGTCTAGAAATCGTGGGAAGCTCTCACCTACCCTGCTTTTGCAGCCGTTAGTTCTCAGCCAAATGCCTGCGCATGGGAACCCACCTAATTGGGTACCACGTGGGGGTGGGGGTGTATACGAACGCCCTATATCCTAGTATGCGCATAGGTAACCTGCCATTCCTAACCATGTTACTGCATCTATGGCTTTTCAATAAAAGTAAAACCTGCCTGGAAGCGTGTACTTCGTTGTTTTGCTGTGGATCCTGACACCTGCGCGCCTTGGCATGCAGGCAGAGAAAAGCGGAGGGCGGGTGGGGGCGTTCCAGAGATCTGTGCTGGGTGACGGCGAGCGTGCCCACAGAGAGGGCTCTGCGTGCCATAGGTTCGCCAACACTGGACTAGAGCGTTACCCAGAAGAGACATCACATCTGTACCCCACCATCTCAAAATCTCCTAGCACTTGCCAAGGCAGTGTTGGAAACCCTAATGCTGAAGCAACCCAATTCTACTAACTTTGATTAACCAGCAGCAGTGTTCCCTCTAAGCTGAGTTAGTGTGTGCTAGCTCACAGTTTTTTTAGCCTCCAGCTCACACATTTTTGCCTTCGCTCAGGAAGACTGGCCCCAGAGCAAACTAATTTATGCAGTAGCCAAATCGCTCGCTCACAAGTTTAATGCTGGTAGCTCACAGAGTAGAAGTTTTGCTCACACGCCTTCACAGCTTAAAGGGAACATTGATCCACCAGCCATGCAAGATAAAGGCTTTCAGTTGTTAAATAGAACCAAAGCCTAAAGAGAATTTCATTTGGTATAACCCCAGAGCATGCTTTAGACCTTCTGTATGACCGTCACAAGTACAGCAAAGATTAGGATGATTACCAAACATCATAATATGGTCCTCTGGGAAATTCTTGCAGTTACATATTGCAGCCAAGTTAAAACCTAAGTCTGGGAGTTGGTAGAAATTGCTACATGGATCAGAAAGTCTCAGAGTTTGTTTGAAGAGCTTTTGGAACTTAAGCCAAATTTACTTGCAGCGTGTTTCAGACATTCTCCCACAGTTGATATGCATGTGTGAAAAACAACAGCAGAAAAACAGGATCTTTTTGCACTTCATAATTCATGTGTAAATTTGTTGTTAGTTAATGAGCTTCTGGTAATACATGCAAAGAGAAAAACAAAGATCATCTGTATCCTAGGAATACATTTGCCCTCATATCTCGTTATATACTGTACAAACACATGATCACAAAATACCACAACAGTACCTCCAAATTTTATGTCCACATCTACATAAGACTTCATCATGTTTCCTGCTGTGTGTGCATTCATAATGCATGGACATTTCTACTCAATCAGGTTTTTGCACAACAAACGCATATTTCCTTTCCATGTGGCATGACTTCCCTCAAGATAACACTTTTCCTCAGGGAATATTGCATTTTCTGACTTCTCAAAAGTTCAATATTTTGTCCCTGAGGAAAAAGTTATACTCGCCCCTTGAGCTGTTGTGCTTGCTGAATAGAATGTGACCATTTCAGAGGGCGACTGTGATCATTTGAGCTTCAGGAAAAGCCATGCCTTGTTTAATAGTTAATTTTAGATTTGGTCTTTGGCCCACTGTTGAATGATTCTGTGTGGCAGCACAAAGTTAGCTGGATTTTTTAAAAGATTTCTCTTCCCCTCTCCATATTTCTTCATTTGCAGGTAGAATATCCTGTTTTTGGGTGTTTTCCACTGTTAAATGTCCCTCATAGCAGTGTCACAAGACAGCTGTGAGGCACTTCGTGGGATCTGGCATTGCAAGCTGCTAAGAGCATGTGCCGTGATCCATGAAGTCCCCAGTTCAAATGTGACCTTTGCCATGAGTTCAGTGCCATGAAGTTCGTTGGGTGGCATATTTCCTCGGTCTGTTGTATGACTCAGATGAGGAAGGAAAAACCTGGTACACCTCTCTGAGCTCCTTTGAGTAAGGGTGGGATAAAAGTGTACTGGATAAATTACTCTGAACAGTCAACCTTCTATTGACTTAAAAGTCAAGAAGATGTTTGTTACTGTGGTTAAAAATATCCTAGAAAACATAAATGTTCTATGATATGTCATCAGCCTCAACAGATGCACTGTGAAGTGAATGGCTGTGTACAGTGTAATGTATTTTCTACGTGTGCACTAAAGATAAATCCATTTCCTACTCAAAGAATTAACTTTGGTAGTCATTGAGGAAGTAGCTCAACACCTTCCCCCCCCCCAATATGGAAAAAAAAGGATCGCTCCTGGTAAACAAGGATCAAGGATATGCTACATTACAAATTTATATTAGTTTTATGATGCTTTAATCATCCTCAAAATGTCCTGGGAATCTTAATCTGATGAGAGTGCAGAGAATTCGCTATTTGAGATCCTAATCCCCCTCACAAAACTGCAGTTCCTGGTGTTTCCTGCCTGATTACAAGAACTTTTCAAATCTGTAACATGGATATGCCCTTAATCTCATTGATTTTGTTTAAATTCCATTTCCTGACCATATGAGCTTTTGTTTTCTGTTTGTTTTTTATAAAGTGGGTTGTTTCTACTACAAGTCTTTATTTCCTCTTTTTTTTAACCTCTGCACAAGTATTTCTTCCTGCATCATGAGTTGTGTTTAAGGCAGATTTCATTATATAATCAGGTACAGCTTTGCTGAAAACAAATGAAGTTAATTTAAAGGGTCTACAGAATAATCAGTCCCCTATGTTATTTAAGAATATTGACACTTTGGAGGCCAGGCACAAAAAGCACAAAAAGCAGTATATTTTCATTTCCTGATTTGAAAATCAGTTGCTTCGTGCAATTCATTTACTAATTTTCCTCTTCCCCTCACCGTATCTCCCCTGCCTCCCATTCACATTCAGCTGCTAAATCGCCACCCATGCTTAACAATGTGAAATGCTCCACAGGGACAGACATTTGCTTGTGGTTTATGGATTTTATGCCATTTTACAAATATTCTTGAAGTCTGACAGAATTGATAAGAGACCAGAGGGAAAATTTAAAATAACCAGATTACATGATCTTCCGTTTCATACTAACTATGTACCGCCATGCGTTGGAAGCTCATTATCATACTTAGGCTTTTCCCCTTCTCCATATTTCTGTTGTGCTAAAGTTTCCCACTTCTTTTTCACCTCTTCTCTCCTTTCGCAGTAGCAAGTAGAAACGGATGAAAGAACCATGAAGGTGCTTGTTAGAAAGAGCAATTGCTCCTCCTGGGAAAACACCGCTCCTGAGATTTTTATGCTTCTTTCACACTGGATTCTATTACGTGGTTCTTTTCCTCCCAAGTTTTTAAAAGATGATGGCTCCCCACACAGCAAGTGTTAGAAAGCCATAGCACATACGTATCAAGGGTTATCAGGGTTTACGCTTTTCCTCCACCTAAGAGGGAAGGCATTGATCAAGCGAGACATCTCTTTATACTCTGAGAGGTAAGGGACTGCTGAGAAAATGTGATGCCCTTGGCCACAGTCAAATGCTGCCTCCAGAACACAGTCCACTGCAGACCACAGAAAATATGAGGGGGAAACAGCACACTTGTACTATGAATGAGATATCTGAAAAAGCATTGACAGACTAAGCAACCGTATTAACATTTATCCTCCAAAAGCCCTCTACAACAAGTCAGTCTTATTCTTGTTCAGAAAAGGAAGCAGTGAGGGAATAAAATAAACTTCTCCAGCCAAAGACTTTCCTAACTTTGGAACTGAACACTGAGAGCACTGACTAACCACACGACAGGGGTTCCCAACACTGCTGAGGCCGTGGGCATACTTGGATCATTAAAAAAAGAAAGTGGGCACCACCATAAAATGAGTGCCATCTTTGAACACAGCTCAGTTGACCAGGCCCCGAAGGGATTTCCCCAGCCACTGTCTTCCAGCCTCAATAAACTGAGGACAGGGAGAAAAAATGGCTTCCACAGTGATGCTCTGCAAATTTCCCCTAGTCTTTGTAGTCTTTACCATAGAGAGTGGGGAAATTCCTAGAGCATCACCTAGAAGTGACATTATGTTGTGTCCAAGCCCCATACTCCTCAGGCAATACTTCCCCTCCCCCAAATCTGGTGGCATTTCCCTAGGCAGTGTTGGGAACCATAGGCACAGCTTACTATAAAACAGCCGCCAAGGGACCAGTCACAGAATGTTGGGAAATTTCAAGTTAAGTGTCCTCTTGTGATAGAGTAGCTGTTTCTGAATGGGTACTCCCTGAAGACATAAAGGTCATTGCTAAATTATTTTTTTACACCCTGCGGTTTACCAATAAAAATGTTAACATAAGATTATTTTTCACCTTAATGTAACTTCAAATTAAAAGGACGAAGAGGCCAACACAAACTCTAATACATCTTGAAGTCTTTCCAAATGTAATTTTTCCCCCACCAGATGCCAGCCACATTTTAACAAGTCCACTCTCCTTCTCCCCCCCCCTCCACAGTTTCAATCCAATCTAATTTCTGGGAACAAAATAATGTTTTCCCTCAAATTCTGAAGAAAAAAAAAACCCATTGAGTTAACACTGAGCAACAGCTCTGGAGAAGCGATAATGGAACCCTGCTATTTTGCAGCCACAACTTTAAAGTCTGAAAATAAGGTGACATTAATTTGCAAAGAATCTGCCTGGCTTCAAAAATCAACCAGTGGGCAAAAATGCAAGCTATGTAGTCCATTCGGCCCTAATAATGATTTTTAAAAATCTTCCTCTTTTCAAAGAATTTTATTGGTCAAAATGATTTACAGAGGGCCACCGCAACCTGAAACCCACAAAATTGAATCTATTGCTGTATGGCAACTTTAATAAGTCTCCAGCTTTTGTGGTCTCTTATAGGCAGAAAAAAGTTAAAGCAAGTTTATTAAGGCCTTGGTGTGCTGCCATCCATGTCTGGGCTGGGGTGAGCTTAGTGAGTCAGAAGTTGCACAGGACTCCCTTAAGACGTTGCTCATCTTGGCCTTCACACTGCTGACTTGGCTGTGCTGGTAAAAATGGACTGCCCAGAAGCAACAGTTATTGTGATGAGGATGAAGAGAAGGCACCGAGGTGGAGCTAAATGGGTGACAGAAATCCATATTCAGGGAAACTCACAGAACCTTTCCTAGAAAAGCCCTCTGCACTCTCCAGTAGTAGTCAACTGGAGGCCGCCTGGCTTGTGGAAGCCTGAATCTAGAAGCTGTTTCTAAGAACATAAGAAGAGCCCTGTTGGATCAGACCAGAGGTTCATCTAGTCCAGTGTCCTGTCTCACACAGTGACCAACCAGTTCCTCTGGAGGTCCAACAACAGGACACAGTGACGGAGGTCTTCCCATGATGTTTCCTCCTGGCTCTGGGATTCAGAGGTTTACTTCCTCTGAATGTGGAGGTTGTGGCTATGGTGCTGAGTTGGAGGTATAGTCCTGCCAGAAGAGATGTCACAGAGGAAGCCATGTAGCCTCAACTGAGGCAGGATGAATGAGGAGAGGCGAGGAGGAGAAATGTCATGGAGAAGGTGGTACGAACAAAGTATGGTGATGATGGTATGGAGAAGGTAAGGGTGAGACTGAGAGGGGCAGAACAACAGAGGCAACCTGGCAGAGAGTATACAAGCAGAAAAGAGAAAACAGGAAGCGGTTGATGCTAGTGGACTGAAGATATCAGGAGAAGGAGGCAAGGCCAACAGAGAAAGAAAGATGAACAGCACTGAGGAGGCCCAACAGAAGTAGACAGAGGGACCAAGGGAACCAGGAGAGGGATATCAGTGGGCCTGTAGAGCTGGGGAGCAGATAGTAGATGGGCAGAGGCCATAAGTACCAGTCTATGAGGCAGGAGCTTGAAAGGAACCCACTCTTGAAATTGAGCTGTGGTGGCTCAAGTAGTTAAGACGCTGAACTGCAGGCTGTGGAAGGTTAGTAGTTCAGCAGTTCGAGACCCGGGTGCTGCATGATGGAGTGAGCTCCCATCTCTAGTTCCAGCTCCTGCCAACATAGCAGTTCGAAAGCAAGAAATTGCAAGTAGATAAATAGGTACCACTTCGGTGGGAAGGTAACAGCGTTCCGTGTGCCTTGATGTTTAGTCATACTGGCCACATGACCACGGAAACGTCTTCGGACAGCGCTGGCTCTTCGGCTTTGAAACGGAGATGAGCACCGCAACTCTAGAGTCGGATTCGACTGCCTTTCGAGCAAGGGAACCTTTACCTTTACTTAAACAAACTGTAATGCACAGAAGTGGCAGGCTATACACTGGTGTTACTGTTGACAGCTTAAACATGTCCCTTCCTCCTGATCCAGTTACAGAAACACATCTGATGATTGCTGGGCAGCCATTAAATCTTCTCGTCTCTCACTCAATAGTGAGACTCACCCCCAGCTGCAGAGCAGTATACTTTATCACTCTTGAAAATATCCATCCTATCCAGGGATTGGCCTTGTCCAGTGTGCATCTAAAACACACCCAGACTCACCTTTCCTTTGATTTACAATAGCACAGAGTAAAAAAGCCCTAGCAGGGCACCTGGTGTAAACCACAAGTCTAACTTTCAACACAGGGCCTCACCAACAGGTATTAAAATCCATCACTGTCAGCCATTTCCTTGCATCAATTCCCCCTCCTCAGACTGTTGAGATTATATTTGGTCATCTACAGCGGCTTCTTTTTACAAGCACTGTGTGATGTATATTTTTATGTGGAAAATCTATTTAGCGCTGTGATGGATGAGGTAAGATAAACTCAGGTGATCCACATTTTCCTGCAGAATTTCTTACGTCATCATAAAAAGGAGGTTATAGTTTTCCAGAATATTAGTTATAAAACTAGACCATGTTAAACTTACAATCAGAGAATGTAATAACTGCGTTCTTTCAGTCTATATTATAGTGTGGGTCTCCTCTTGGGTTATTTGGAAGGGTTACTTGTGTAGTAGACTATAGCCTTAGGCTCCCAGGACCACTGCTGTCTTGGAAATCTCATGGTTCCTCCCTTAAATAATGTATTCCCCTATAGTTCTAGCTCTTGACTTGTTCAGAAAAGTGTCTTTAAAATTTAATCAGTAGCTTTATCATTGCCTGCAGGCAAAAGGTGCCAGAGCAAAAGTGCCTTTAGAGCAAGGAAATCAGACATCTAAAGGAACAACACCTTCCCTCATTTATACATTTTCATTTAATCCTTGCACAAAAATATTGTCTTTCCAAAGAGAAGAAAAGAAAGACTCTGTGCATATGGTAGATATCTGAAACTATATTCAAATAACCTCAGTTTAGGCATGACACAGTAACTTGCAGAAGGGGGACCCCCATGGTTTTTTAAAAGAGTCAGACTGCACAAAGGATGGAGCAGATACATTGATTGCTACTTCTTCATTTGGAGGGCTTCCTTTTTTTTTGTTTTCGCTTTTGGTTCCCAGAATGCCAAGGGTGCAACCTGATTTCTGCCAGCCACACCTTACACCCACTGAAGTTCTCAAAGCATTGTACACAGGATGCCCACTTAAGTCAGCAAAGCATTCTACCCAGGACAAGGCAGCCTTAAGAACATGGCTGGCTGGTGGTCCTTGGTATGAGAATTAGTGTATTTCAAGCATGATCCTGTTTCATCTATGAAATGAAATGTTGGAGGGCATAATGGACATAGGCCTCCATCTGGGTCTCATTCCCCTCTTCCTCTCTGACTAGTGTTTACATTGGTTTTAAGGAAACTGTTCATCCTAGTAAGATGCTTCTGTATTTTAAATTACTACAACACTGAAGGGAGACATAAATATTAGGTTATTTAAGTCTTAACAACCTAAATTGGTTTAATTGTAAGAAGGTATTGACTCACCATCTAATTTTGTAAAATTATCTGTTGAAATGTGTGTGGGGTGGTATAACTTATACAGTTCCCCTTGCTCATGTACCCAGTACTCTATGTACACAGGTGGTATATAAGCATAGGCCCATTACGCATGCACATCTTACTACAGATTTTCAAAGCAGTAAGTCTTTAATCTTTAATTCGGATTCTGTGCCCACCTTACACACCATTGGCTGCAGTCACATGGAGTATTAGCCACGCTACTGAGACGGATGATAGGGGGATTTTCTGGGCACGATCACATCGCAACATCTGGGAAGCATAGAGCTCCCATGGCGAACCCAAGGCTTCCCGCCAAAGATGCGGAGTTAAAAACTAGTACCTCCGAGGTACTCATTTCTGGAAACCGCGGGGCAAGGACTGGCGTCTGATCGCGTTTCCAGTGGTAGTCCATGGCATCCGGCGCCCGCCCATGTCCCGTTGCAAACAGGGTTTTTTCCCCAAGTCTCCACAGGATGCGCACAAGCACCCAATGGCACATGCACATGTAGAGGAAAGCAAAAGTTCCGTTGCTCCACAGAATTGCGCATGCCGTCGGTGAGATCGTGCCGCGCCGCTTCTTTGCCACGCTACAGGATCATCGTGTGATCACCACCTCCCCCCGAACCACGGGACGTCGGCAGGACGTGGGATCCAGCAGCCGCGCGTTAGTTTGCTCCGGGGCAAACAGCCACGCTTCCCCCTTGCATTTTCCGGCCCGTGTGACTGGGGCCATTGTTTTTCTTCTGGTATATTTATTCTGCAGCTACAATGTAAAAAACACAGTTTTCTAAATCAGGGTGGAATATCACTTGTGACATGTGGGGGGTGGCATCCAAAGGTGTGTTTTTTAAAATTTATGCATTTCCCTTATTGCAGCTGCACAGTAGCGTCCAGCAACCACCTTCCATTTAAATCCTGATGGTTTGGGTTTTGTGCATGCATTTTAGCGTTAGTTCATTGAATGAAAGGGAACAGAAAGGAAAGCAGAAAAAGGAGGGAGCCCAATGTTGAAATTGACCAGACTTTTTTGAAACTGTCAAACAGCTGCAAAGCCCCATTTTCTGAATGCCAAGCACTTTGCTGTACTGTGAAAAATGGAAAAGAGTCACATGATCTCATAATATGGGAGAACATGTTGAGTGTTTTAGTCTTGTCCCACTAAATTGGAAAAAAATGAGAGGTATTTGTGCTGATGCCCTAGTGCAGCTGCATAGTAATGCTAACTTCCTGCCCTTCCTTGCAAAAGTGGTTCCCCCCAAAAAAACTTTGTTCACTAAAACATTAAAGGGAAAATGTTTTCAAAGCTTTAGGCTTCCCATCCCAGTATATGTCTCTCTTTACATCTCTTGTCAATTTTATTCCATGCTGATCACCCCCCCCTTTATTTTGTTTGCATGCAGCACTGAAATATCTTTCTTTCTTTTTTTTGCACTGGGGACGCTGCCATTTGTCTTCTGTCCAATCCCCCTTTCAAGTCAATACCACCATGGAATTAAACCTCACACAGTTCCTTTCATACTTTCCCCATTGTTTTTTATCCAACGATCTGAGACTAGTAATAGTCTCATATTGCAAGACTCATGCTGCTTGTAAAAAAAATTAAATTTTAAAATGAGGGGGAAATGGAGCTTGTATACTGATGAAGGTGGGAGAATGGTGGAAGGTGCAGAATGGGCATAACAACCTTGATGTGGGTGGGGAAGTGATCTTCATGGGGTGGCAAAAGGGCAGGAGGAAATCCGAGTGAATCTGTAAGCTTTTGAATTACCTTCAGCTTGGAAGCGAACAAAGGGAAAATCAGCACAAAAGCACTCTCGAAAAACCTGGGGAAACAGCAACCAGAAAACAAACTGAGCACTGAAGGGAGGAAAATCAATGTAGAATGACAAAGAAAATCCAACAGACGTGCACAGTGAAAGAGAGGGAAAACACCCGTGCATAATAGGCCATAGTTTCCTCCTAAACCAGGCACAAATTCCTCTTGTCAGACCTAAGAAATTGACTATGTAAGGCAATGCTACTCAATTAAGCTGTTTTCCAGTTAAAAATTTCCTTTTTCTCTCCTGCCCTCTCATTTTTTAATTTAGATTGTGACTTGGCAAATGAAACCTGTCTTACGTGTAGTTTCTAATACATTTTAAGCATTTTATAAAATACTAAGAAGAAAAATGGGGGGGGTGATGATAGATCTATAGGGGTATCAGCATTCCAGCTATGGCTAGCACACCTTCAGCCGCACAGAAGATTCTATGGGTAATGGGAAGGGGCAAGGGGGTGCAGAAGGCAATGGAACATCTTGAGGATGCTCACTGACATGGCCCACATGTGTCTGTTGAGGAGGCAATCATTATAAACCATTGTTCCATGGTATCTTATTTTCATTACCATCAATAGCTATGAGCATGTACAGTATAAATCAAATGTCTTGAAATATATGCAGGGAACGTATACATATTCATAAATCAGTATTCATGGGAGGAGCTCATCCAACATGACTGTGGACACCACAGTCTTGGTGGTTTGCTACCACAGAAAGAAGTCTTTGTTTCCATTTTAGTCTACCCTGCTTGTCTGCTAGAAGGATCAATGTCATTCAAACCTTCAGTTCCCATTCCCCTGCTGCCAAAGTGTTCTTGTGAGCTGTGTGACCTTCCATGTCAGGAATTAGAAATGTGCCACTCATCATTCTCAGCCTTAGAGAGGGAAAACAAGCATGCTGCGCACTGGTCTACTTCTCACCCACCCTGGTTGACCACAGGGAATGCCCTGCTGAGCTGTGACACCCACCACAGTGGAGAGCCTCAATCCCCCTTACGCCAAACCTTCTTCCACTTCAGAAATGCATTCAAACAGACCTCAAAACCTAGAGGGATGACAAAGGCCAGGAAATGTCACAAACTTTTCCAAAATGTGACACAAATTGACTTGTGGGCAAAATTAACACAACTGGAAGAATTTACTCTTGTCAACCTAATGAAATGTGATATGTGTGGTTGAGTGCTACAGTACGGACTAGTTTGGACCACACTGCGGCAGCCATAACCCCTTTAGACAAGTAACTTCCTTGCAAAATTTAAAATAACCTTTGAATACAGAATGCCCTAGAAACTGAAAGAGTATTATTCTCTATCTGTGACAGTGAATATATTTTCTATTTTTAATTTCTCCGCTGCCTTTCCATAAAACAAAATACGCTCAAGGCAGCTTGCAGTCTACAGTTTAGTAAAATCTCGGTTTAAAACAAATTAAAGCAAAATTTATGACAGCAGCACAATCTTCATCAAACTGGGACTCTGCTAAATATTCCCATTTTGATTTTTACTTGAAAGGAGGAGGAAGGGATGGGGAAAAGGGGAGGGAGGGTTTATTGTTTGATAGTCGTCACCAATTTTCAGTTCTGTCTGTTGCCATTGTTTTCCCTGCCTGCTGCTGCATTGGTGCCATTTTTATATTCTAGTTACTCCATTTTATATTCCTTGATTACTGACATGGGTGATGCCAGCCAATCATGGATCATGTAATATCTATAGTGACACAACAGTGCTGTATAGCCAAGTCAATCAGATTTAGTTGTTGTAGATTATCCAGGCTGTATGGCCATGGTCTTGGCATTGTAGTACCTGACATTTCACCAGCAGCTGTGACTGGTATCCTCAGAGGTATAACACAGAAAGATGGTGTAATCTCTGTGTCCATGTGAGAAGAAAAATGGTAGGCAGGTAATTTATATCTACTCAGGAAGTCATTATCTTGTAGGAGTCATTATCTTGTAGGAGTTCCCCAGACTGTGACATGCTAATGGAGGAGCTTTCCTGAGGAAGTTCTTTTGCATATGGATTGGCTGTTGAAATTCTAATCTTATCTATAGTGCTATTGTCAGATGTAGAGCATTTTGTGTTTTTCAGGACAGGAAACCATGCCCTATTTATTTTTAAACTCTCCTTTCCTGTTGAAATTGTGTTTATGTGGGTAAACAAAGAAAACATGGCAGCTAGCTGACATCCTGCTCCCCCAAAACCAAATCAGCCTCCTCCCGGAATGCCCAGGAGACGTCTATGGAATTCCCTCAAGAAGTCAGAGGCTCGAATATCTCTTGCTTCCACCCATTCCCGGTGTTGGGGACCAAAATGCACCCATTCTACAAGATAGTACAAGCGTCCACACTTCAGTTTAGAGTCCAAAATCTCAGAGATCTCATAGTGTTCTTCCCCCTTCACCAAGAGGGGGGGAGGTATCGCAGGTTCAGGGCGCCATCGATTAGGGCTTGGACAGGGCTTCAGAAGGCTGAAATGGAAAATTAGATGGACATGTTTCAGATTTTTAGGTAACTCCAACTCAACAGTCACATCAGCCTAGTCACTTTAAAAGGCCCGAAGTACTTCCACGTTAATTTCCGACAGGATTGAGAGAGTTTCAGATTCTTAGTGGACACATACACAAGATCCCCAGGCTGCAGAACCCAACCCTCCACCCTTTTCTTGTCAACCTGGTGCTTGTAAGCTGCCTTGGCAGCTTCCAGTGTCTCACAGGTTTTTGGGCATGATTCTATCAGCGTTTTGCACCACTCCGCCGCATCACCCCCCTTCCCTAATTCCGTGTTGAGGAAGGGAACTGGGGGACTGTCATAGCCCAGTGCAGCTTTAAACGGCGAAACACCCATGGAAGAATAAGCATTATTATAACAGAATTCAGCCAAGGGCAGCAAGTCAACCTAATTTTCTTGCTGAAAGTTTGTGAAACAACACAAATTTTGCTCCAGGGTTTGATTAACCGGTTCTGATTGGCCATCAGTTTCTGGGTGGTAAGCACTGCTTAAGGCATGTTCCACCCCCATAAGGTCCATGAGCTCCCCCAAAACTTTGAAACAAATTGAGATCCGCGGCCCGTTATTATCTTGGTTGGCAACGTGTGAAGCCTGAAGACATGTTGGAGGAAGGCTTTCGCTAATGACTGGGCTGTTGGCACACTGGGAAACGAATTAAAATGAGCTTGCTTGGAAAACAGGTCCACTACTACCCAAATTACAGTCATGGACTTGCTAGGTGGTAAGTCCATGATAAAATCCATTGAAATTACTTTCCATGGTCTACTGGGAGTTGGCAGTGGCTTTAATAACTCTGGGGTTTTTCCAGGTCAGGGCTTACACATAATGCAGGTTTGACAAGAGTGTACAAACAGGGATAGATCCTTGCTCCTGTGCGGCCACCAGAACTGGCGCTGTAAAAGATGCAGTGATTTTACAAATCCCAAATGGCCAGCCAGCTTAGATCCATGCACCGCAGCTAACACATCCCCCCTCAGCAGTTGTGGAACCAACATTTTATTTCTGTTATACCAGCAGCCATTGTCCCACTTTTCCAAATCTCCCGCCACCCTAATTTCCTCCCGGTCGGACTGCGAGAGGGCGGAGGCAAACTTTCCCTCCCAGGAGGGGGAAAGGGGGAGGCTGTTTTTCGCCTGCCGTTGGGTCGTCATTCCTCCACCCAATTGGGAGGGAGTAAACATTGAGTCCAGGACCTCCTCCCTTTGTCTCTTGTGTTGCAGGAGGCGGCACAAAGCGTCCGCCAGGGAGTTTGATTTGCCTGGGAAATGGTGCAACGTGAACTGAAACTTTGAGAAAAAATAAGCCCACCGAAGCTGCTTGGCGTTCAGGTTGCGAGGGGTGTGCAGCACTTTGAGGTTTTTATGATCAGTCCAAACTTCAAACGGCACACAGGCCCCCTCCAACCAATGTCTCCACGTGGAGAGCGCCAGCCAGATTGCACCTGCCTCCTTATCCCATACTGACCAGTTCCTTTCTGTGTCATTAAATTTGCAGGACACATATGCCAAGGGATGAAGCTTGCCATCTGCCCCCTCCTGCAAGATCACCCCTCCCATGGCAACATCTGATGCGTCGACATGGACCAGAAATTTTTTTGTTTCATCCAGGTGCGCTAACGCCGGTTCTGTAGTAAACAGAGCCTTTAAGCGATTGAATGCTTCCTGGCATTAGGGGGTCCACGCCAGCTTTGCGCCAGGCTTAGTAGCTTCCGGCCCCTTCCCTTTGATTTTCAATAAGTCAGTCAGGGGCAAACTCACTTGGGCAAAGTTTGGTAGAAAATTTCTATAGGAATTGGCAAATCCTAGGAAACTCTGAAGCTGCCGGCAAGTTTTGGGAGCTTCCCACTCCAGCACATCTTTCACCTCCCCCGGGTCCATCTCTATCCCCCTTTGGGAGATGTGATAACCGAGAAAATCAATCTCAGTCTTATGAAACTCGCATTTTGATAGTTTGGCAAAAAAGTTTGTGCTTGTGTAATGTCTGCAGCATCTCTCTCACCAACTGCACATGAGAGGTTTTGTCGGGGGAGTACAGTAAAATGTCGTCCAAGTACACAAGGACCCCCTTGAACAGGTGCTTGTGTAACACTTCATTTATTAGGTTCATAAAAACTCCCAGAGTGCCCTGGAGGCCAAATGGCATCACCAGGTACTCGAACTGGCCCAGTGGGGTGTTGAAAGCTGTCTTGTATTCATCCCCCTCCCGTATGTGCACCCGGAAATACGCATCTTGCAAGTCAAGTTTAGAAAAGATTTTTCCCTTAGCAACTTCAGCCAAGAGATCTTTGATCAATGGCAGGGGGTAGGTATTCGTGGAAGAGACTGCATTCAATCCACGATAGTCAGTGCAAAGTCTTAAGCCGCCATCCTTTTTTTTCCAAAAGAGGACGGGGGCTGCAAACGGGGATGTAGGCGGCTGGATGAACCCTCTGGCCAAGTTTTTGTCTATAAACTTCCGCAACTCCACTTTCTCACTGGGGTTCATAGCATAGAGCTTTCCCTTTGGCATCTTACGGCCCAGCAATAACTCAATTGCACAGTCAGAGTTGCAGTGGGGTGGGAGCCCATCAGCTTCTTCCTTTTCAAATGCCCTTGACAAGTCTCTATATTCCCTCGGGATTTTGGCGAGTTCCACCATAGCTAAACACACCCAAGCTGGTTTGCCATCAGGAGCTACTCCCTACTTTGGGTTCCAAACATGGTATTGACATTTAGGGTAGATGAAATGGACAATCCTGTTGCTCCACAAGATATATGGATCATGTCCATGGAGCCAAGGGTTTCCCAACACCAATGGGAACCTAGCCCCTGGTGACACCACAAAAGTTCGATCTTCCCAGTGATCCCCAGTCCCCATACGCAAAGGTGCAGTCTCAAATCTACAGGGCTCTTTCATCGGGGACCCATCCATTTGAGTAAAAATTAAGGGCTCTGCCAACCGAACCACGGCAGCCTTGAGACCCGACACCAGGGAGGGGTGGATTAGATCCCTCCTGCATCCCGAGTCTATGAGGCCCCGGACCCTGATATGCGTTCCCATGGTGGGGTTCATACAGCAGGACCGGTTCGTTTCCTGCCGGCTCGCCTTCTTCCCCACTGGAGTCTCCTTCATCCTCTTCGGGGAGTGCTGGTCTCTGGTCTCTGGTGGGTTTCTCTGGTGGATTTCTGGCCACAATTGGCTGCAAAGTGGCCCTTTTCTCCACATTTCAGACACAGCCCCTGCTTCATCTGTTGTACCCTTTGGGAATCGACTTGCCTGTAGGATTTCAGTCTCGAGGTTGGGGTTGCACCTTTCCCGCTTGTGGCCGCCACATCCAGCCGGAGGGTATGCAAGCGGTTCTCTGCGCTTTCGGCTTCCTGTATCCACGCTGTCAGGGAAATAGGGTCCACTGACCGCAGCACAGTTTCCCTGATTTCTTGATTCAAGCCAAGTCTGAACATCTCTGCTAGAATGTGGTCTGGCCAATTAGCTAGTTTGGCTGCATGCAGTTTAAACTCAGCGGAGTACTCTCGAACCGTCTTCTTCCCTTGCCTCAAAGTTTGGAGGCAGGCTCTAGCTCTAGGGGCAGCGTTTAAATCCTCAAATTGACGCCTCAGGGCCCACATAAAAGAGTACATGTCTCTGAGCTCCGGGCCCCTAGCCGCATGCAAACTTACGTACCAAGCCGCTGCCGCCCCTTTCAAGCGAGTCACTACCACATCGATTCTGCTGCTGTCATCAGGGAAGAGATGTCCCGATCTCTCGATGAACTTCTGCACTGTCACCACAAAATAAGGAAGTTCGTCAGGATTCCCATCGAACGTTGCCTCGATTAAATCCTTAGCCCTCGGCAGGGGTTGCTGTCGGGGGCTCCCTGGTCTCGGGATCACTGGAGGAGCTCCCGGCTGTGGCGACGCCCCCGGTCCCTGCAGGGGTGGTGGCTGCTGTGGAGGCACTTGGGGCGCTTGTTGGGGCTGCGCAGGCTGCTGAGCAGGAGGTGCCTGTTCCCCGGGGAGTTGTGCCGGGGGACCCCTTCACCCGTCTCTGTGCGCCTCGTAGTCCATCTGCTCGTAGGTTCGTAGCATCATTTCGGGCAGGGCTCCCAGCACCTCGTGCAGTGTTTGCTGCATATTTCTCACCATCTGGTTAGTTGTCTGCAGCTGCTCCCACATCCCCTCCTCCGGAGATCTGCGCCCGCTTCGTGCCTTCGTCCTTGCAGTCACTCCAAACAGCAGCGCCTCTTCCCTGGTATCCACGAAACTCTGGGCTGCTGAGGTCCACTCATGCAAGCTTTCGTGTTTCCTTGCCCCCATCTGCGAATGTGACTCCCAGAGACCCTCAGTGCCGAAGTCACTCCAGCTCGACAAGGGCTCCTGCCACGCCGCCCTGGCTTGCCCTTTGGGAGACAAAAACAGAGTAGCTTTCATCGTCTTAGTCCGTGCTCCCCCCACTGGGGTGAACACCTGGGGCTGCTCGAGTCCCGTCGTAGTCCCCGTCGTGTCGGGGACCTTGGTACCATTGTGTTGGTCCTTCTGCTCCGTCCCATTCGGGACTTTCTCCTCAGGAATGGGTTTCCCCTCTTCTTCACTCATAACGATTTTGTTAGATGTGGAAAGATAGGGAAATGGAGATTCCAAACAGTCTGTCCAGGTCCCATTAAAACAACGTAGTCGCTTCTTGTAGAAAAGGGTACTTTATTGAGGCAATGGGTCACTAGAGAGGTTTCTGTTTAGAATAACATGAAAGGACCATAGCAAGTAATATAAACGAAATTCAAAAGGCTGCTAAGCCTTCAGTTCCACAAGGCAGAAAGGTGGCAAACAATGGTTTTAAATAAACAAACCAGAGCAATGCTGTGCAGTCGGCCAGATCCAGATATCTGCCCGTTGTCATGGGGGGGGGGGAGGATTCCCGACAACAGAAGGGGCATAAGCATGTATTATGTATGTATCTGCCCGTTGTCATGGGGGGGGAGGATTCCCGACAACAGAAGGGGCATAAGCATGTATTATGTATGTACAGATCAGCCAGTATCATAATGCCCCTGTATAAATCAATGGTGCAACCTCATTTGGAATACTGTGTACCGTTCTGGTCACCACACCTCAAAAAGGATATTATAGCTTTGGGAAAAGTGCAGAAAAGGGCAACTAGAATGATAAAAGGGTTGGAACACTTTCCCTATGAAGAAAAGTTAAAGCCCTTGGGGCTCTTTAGCTTGGAGAAATGATGGCTGAGGGGTGACAAGCATGGACAGCTTCAAGAGGGAATTAGATAAGCATATGGAGCAGAGGTCCATCAGTGGCTATTGGCCACAAGGTATAGATAGGGACTCCAGGGCAAGTGATGGTCTGTATTTTTGGTGCTTGGGGGGGGGTTCAATAGTGTGAGGGCTCGTAGTGTTCTGGCCCCACTGCTGGACCTCCTGATATCACCTGGTATTTTTGGCCACTGTCTGACAGAGTGTTGGACTGGATGGGCCATTGGCCTGATCCAACATTGGCTTCTCTTATGTTCTTATGTTCTTATATTCTTATTCTTTGTTTTATGACTTACTGATTTCCTTACTGTGGATCACCAGAGAGATTTCAGTAAAGCTGTTCTCTTTCTTTTACCACTTGTGTTTACTGTCTCTGAGTCCTGTAGTAGAAAAGAACCATTTGCCTCTTGGCAATGCATCAGGTGTGAACTCTTTCACATTATCACTTGCAGCTGGGTGGTCTGAAGCATGATTCCTCCTTCTTTCCTGAAGCTTTGTTCTTCCTGCTCCCCTCCCTCAACAACTTTTCCCTTTCATTCCACCTTCCATCTCCTTTCTCCCCTGTATTTCCTAAGATAGCCATGCTGTTGATTTTTTAGACTTTTGGATTTTTTTTTCTGGATGACTATCTGAATCCCAAATGAATACCTTCCACATCAATGTTACAGATTTTCCACCTAATTGCTTTGGCACAATGGAATCTTTGTACAAATATGTCAACTATCCCCCCCCCAGTCAAATGTGAAGGATCTTATCATGGTGCAAAGGGCAAGCCATCCTTTGGGATGGGCTGAGACACAGAAAAGTTTGGTATGGGCCTCATATTATGGAATCTGAGGTGATATGCTCACACAAGCATCTATTAATTGTGAGGTAATCCTGAATTTTAAAAGGCCAGTGCATAATAACCACTTAAATCACTTAAATAAAGTTTGAGATTAAATGAAGCAAAGTTAAAATGGTCAATGTGAACATTGACACAGGTTTGATTCTGACATAACGGCAAACCATCGTTCAGACAACAATTACAGAAAGAGTAATTAATTTGCCCATGATATATGAGGGGAAGAAACATGCATGCACATGGATCCCCCAGGCACATCCACAGGTTTGTTCATATCTAAAGCAATACACACATACCCCAAATCAGTGAGAACTACACTTTTATATCACCACATGGAAACAGCTCAAGGTAGCATGAAAGACTTTGATGATATGATCGCATACATGACCTTTTTAAAAGGGAGATTTGGAGACTGTCTCGGATCTGATGAAAGACGTGGACAATATGTGCCCATGTAAGATTTGGAAGCATAATTAAAGTAAAATGCTGATGCCTCTCAGTCAGGTTGAACAAAACCTTTCACTTGGATAGATTTCAGTGTTGGAAATTTCCTCCTGATTATGCAGACCTTTTACATATTTGACTAGGATGTAATCATATTCAAACTCACTGTTGCTGCATCCTAGGGGTTTGTATAGAAATATTGATGTCTAAATGTCTCCTGCATTCTCCTGTGATATCTTTCTGATAACAGGCTATGCCTTGTTTCCTGTACAAGCCAAATGGTGGGCCCCATGGCATCAATTGCATGCCATAAACCCACATTCTTCACACTTCCCTGCTGGAAGCTAGGCCTCACATGCCAGAAGTCACGTAGCTGATGGGGAAGGCTGGAGGTTGGTCACCTGACTGCAGAGGGAACTCCCTCTGCAGTCACCTGACTGCAGAGGGAGTTCCCAAACTCCCAGCCTATCCCCACTTACACCCATGACAACCAAGAATTGGCCACTCCCCTGCCTACTCGCAATTGGCTCCTGGCCAGGGCTAATTTGTGACTGGAATGGGCCTATAACTGGTCATACCCAATGGGATAGAGTTCTGTTCTCTCTGCTGCTCTTGTGTTCTTGTTCCTGCTCGTGAGCTCTCTACTCCCTGCTTGTTGTTTTATTGCACCTGGACATGTGGTCTCTGGGAGAACAAAGACCTGCTTTGTGAACTGGATGCATGCTTGCACAAGATGGGATTCCTACTAAAAATCCCTTGGTGATCCTGGATTATCACAATGGACTGTTTCTGGATTGATGAATGTTCCTGACATGGTAACTATGAAGCATTAATGTTCCGTTAAGGCAATAGCCCTAGCCTTTCTTGTTTTGAAATCTTTATGGTCTAATTGCAAAGCTCTGTGCTGAATAAAAACTTATTCTGTTTCTAAATGGTCTCTGATGTGTAACTGAGTTCCAAGGCTAAACTCCTGTGCCTTCTGCTCACCATATAAGCTACCTTTGTAAGAATTAAGTGTGCATCTCTGGATAGAGGTGCTAATGTGTTAAGCCCTAGATGCCAACTGAGAGTCTGGAATCTCTAATCTCAGCCTGGTGAGGGACTAAGTGTAGAGGTTCTGGTGGCAAATTGTTCTGAATTAGGAGAGGGTAGCCTACCTCTCCGGGTTGTTGTTTAATGTACTGCAAAAGTATAGAGTTTCCTCTCATTCCTGGACAGGCTTGAGGGACAGAATCGTATACAGGGTTATCATTCCAATTACAGCAATTAATGTGAGGTTTCATCTGCTGCTCTTTTGTTGTACTATTTTGATGATCATTTTCAAATTGTTCTATACTTATCTATTATTAGCTGCAAAGATTTTCTTGGCCAAACAATGGAGAACAATAGTCCTACCGATACCCGACTACAGGCCAATTAAAGCGCTAGAGATTGCTTAAATGGATTCAGTAAAGAATTGCAGCCAACACAGTCACAAGCAACAGTGTATTCTGAAAACTGCAGACTATCTTTATTGGTGCTTCCAAACAGCCACCAAAGTTTATTCGTATGTAACCCTTGCAGGCAGCTATGTACCTTTGCTTTATCAATCCTGTCACCACAAGTAAGGATGGATGAAGCCACTTAGCGGTACTCCCAAAAAAAAAGGTAGAAAGTAAAATGGAACCATTCTACCCTGCCAAAATTCTGGAGTGGACTGTGGAAACTAGAATGGACCCACATTCTAGCCTAGGAATCTAGTACAGTTTATAGTATCTAGTAGTTTCTGCATGACTTGAAGGTCCAGCTGCATCCAGGAATGGTTAAAACACTGCCTCACAGTGGTGTTCTGGGGGGTAGTCACAGGGAAAGGCAATGGATGACTCTATTACCAAGCACAGACTTTGTTCCCCAAAACTGTGACAGAATGGATTCTGGGCTTCATCCAAGCCTCAGCACTCTGGCGAGCACTGTATAAACTAGCAACAGAGGAAAACAAAACCACAAGCAATGATTAACTCTCAAGGGTAGCTTTTCTGAGCAGTCTCAAAGCATGTGCAGAGTGTAGTAAACACCCAGTAGCCAGAGCAACCAGAATCAAAAGACAGGAAGTTTATTCAAATGTGAAAAGAAGATAAAGGAATGGAGACTGGATTAGGGAATACTGGCTTAAAAATCAAGCTAATTATAATGCAAATCCCTCCACCAAGGCAAAAGGAAAGAATTACATGTCCTCTCACAGGCCCATAGCTACAGTGGGGTATTTTGGGGGCCCACTGCCTTAATTAAAATCACTGCCCCACAAATAGCCATGGCAGAAACCTTATTTTGAGGAGAGACCCCTGCTGCCCTCGGGCTACCCTCTCCCACCCACTGTAGAATTGGTGGTGGTGGGCATTATGGGACCAAGGAAAAGACAGCTCAGAGAGCATTTATTACCTTCAGAAGAGCAGTACTTTCAATACATCTCCAACAATCCTCCTTTCTGCTAGTCCAGTCCTGCTGTATACCACCTAGGTCATGGTGAGTCTTTCAAAAGCTTCCCCGTGCGCCTTTGAAAAACATGCTCCACCCCCAAAATCACCAGATATTTCCTAACCCAGAACTGGAAACCCTATCGAACCGGGCTGCCCTTTGGAAAAATGCATAAGGACAAAGAATGTATTTAATTCAACATTTTAATTCTTAAAACCCCATTGTGGGATTTGCTGCTCTACTCCCCTGGTTTAGGTTCCTATATATGCTTGCTGGGTAAAGTGTTGTAAAATAGTCAAAAGTATTTAAAATACTCAGAGTAGAGGGCGTGACGTCGCGCTAAAAGCGGATGGATGTCTAGAACTTTGGCTCCTGTCCTAATCCTTCTAATTCACCTTCAAAAACATGGAAAATAGATCGAATACCTCTTCAAAAGATGGGAAGAACTGGTGCAGGCAAAAACAAAACCCCTGGCCAACCAACAAACTCGGTGAAGGCATATTTCCCGAGAGGTGAGAAAAATACTCCTGGGACTCCAGAACAAAGACTCTCACCTAAAATGGTGGCCACCAAAGAAACGGATGCAACAGACGTTGATCCTCAACTCTCACCAGAGGTACTTTCATTACTTGATAATTTAGTGTCAGAATCCACAGCTAACAATGAAGTACACACATTCAGGAACGGTTATACTTTTATTGCAAAGCTATAGGGTGCAGTAACATAGGCACCGTTAAGAATGGCAGCGACCCATAGAGCATAATAGGATATAGGGTATTCGTATGCACACACACACACCCGGCATGGGCCAATTATGTCCCCTCCCGCGTGTGGGATAACTTAGGAAATTCACCTTGGCATCGATTTACACACCAAATGACGGCCAACTTACTTTTTTAGATGATACATTTCGCAAACTTTTTGCCGAAGGTAAAATTTTAATAGGAGGTGATTTGAACATGATTGTGGATGCCACATTATCGTGTGGGATAACTTAGGAAATTCACCTTGGCATCGATTTACACACCAAATGACGGCCAACTTACTTTTTTAGATGATACATTTCGCAAACTTTTTGCCGAAGGTAAAATTTTAATAGGAGGTGATTTGAACATGATTGTGGATGCCACATTAGATCGATCACAACCACATAAACAAACATCTAAATCACACCAATCTGACCTAGCAACTCTATTTCTAAAGTATGGATTATTAGATGTCTGGAGGTGGCATTATCCTAATGCTAGAGACTATACATACTTTTCTCCGGTCCACAAAATATACACCAGAATTGACTATATTCTTTCTTCTTTTGATCTGATTCAACACACTAAATATCCAGATATTAACTCTAACCTCTGGTC
>NW_015173701.1:658260-658448 GCF_001447785.1 Gekko japonicus | reverse complement strand
ACAACAATTGAGGCAAAATTGCAGGAATACTTCCAATTCAACAACCAAACTGATACCTCCCCATTGATTCGATGGGAAGCTATGAAAGCAGTTCTACGTGGCAAATGTATTTTGTTACATGTTGCCCCCAAAAAACAGAGAATCAATGGTTAATCAATTAAAACTAAAAATTAATAGTTTGGAATCTA
>NW_015173701.1:615029-656015 GCF_001447785.1 Gekko japonicus | reverse complement strand
AGATCAAATTCAAAGTGCAGAATCTACCTCTTACATCTCAAAATTTGCTGAAACTTGGTTCCCTGTACTAACATACCTCAATACGACAGCTAAAGAACCAAAAAACAACATATATAAAATGTTTGCTCACTTTTGAACTGTTTTATTGTTCTTCATAATCGATGTTATTGCTGATTGATTGCTAATCCTGCTGTTTAGAATTTTTTTCTTGAATTGGTACAACTTTACTGTAACCTGGTTCTCATTTGAAATAGAGACGAGAATAGCAAACACAACTACAGAACTATTATTCCACATTGTTATACAACTTAGTCACTGTTTTAGACACGGTTTGCTGTTGTTTATGTTTGTTGTTGTTCTGTATTTGAAAAATTAATTAAAATATTAAAAAAATAAAATAAAATACTCAGAGTATAGATGGATCTTGCTCTATTGGAAAGAAGAGATTTCTTTGCTTTTAAAAACCTTTATTTCTAAGGGTAAAAGGTATACAGGAAACTTAAAAATAAACAGAACATCTAAGAGCTACATTTTCTAAGCTGCCTACAGTTCAACCATTGTTACACACTAACACAGAGATAATGGAGAATCTGTCCTTCTTGACTGATCAAGAGAGAGATCTTGGAGTCGTAGTAGATAACTCACTGAAAATGTCGAGACAGTGTGTGACTGCAATAAAGCCAATGCTATGCTGGGGATTATTAGGAAGGGTATTGAAAACAGATCAGCCAATATCATAATGCCCCTATATAAATCAATGGTGAGACCTCATTTGGAATACTGTGTGCAGTTCTGGTCACCACACCTTAAAAAGGATATTATAGCTTTGGAAAAAGTGCAGAAAAGGGCAGCTCAAATGATAAAAGGGTTGGAACACTTTCCCTATGAGGAAAGGTTAAAGCGCTTAGGGCTCTTTAGCTTGGAGAAATGAGGGCTGAGGGGTGACATGATTGAGGTTTATAAGATTATGCATGGGAAAGAGCAGGTAGAGAAAGAGGTACTTTTCTCCCTTTCCTCCAATACAAGAACTCTTGGGCACTCCATGAAATTGCTGAGCGGTCGGGTTAGAATGGATAAAAGGAAGTACTTCTTCACCCAAAGAGTGATTAACACTTGGAATTCACTGCCACAGGAAGTGGTGGGTGCTACAAGCATGGACGGCTTCAAAAGGGAATTAGATAAGCATATGGAGCAGAGGTCCATCAGTGGCTATTAGCCACAAGGTATAGATAGGGGCTCTGGGGCAAGTGATGCTCTGTCTTCTTGGTGCTTGGGGGGGCCAACAGTGGGAGGGCTTCTAATGTCCTGGCCCCACTGGTGGACCTCCTGATGGCACCTGGTATTTTTGGCCACTGTGTGACAGAGTGTTGAACTAGATAGGCCTTTGGCCTGATCCAACATTGGCGTCTCTTAGGTTCTTATGTTAACCAATCACTTATCACAACAGAAGTTACTTTTCCTGGGCTAATCTCCCATTGGCTCTATTGCCAGGTTTCCCTTCCAGGTCAGTCTAAACAATAGCAATACTAGGTAAACAAGTTAAACCTATAATGACTGGATTGTCAAACCTTGTAAATACATACATTTCCAACATAAAGTTCCTGCCTGTAAACAGGGGAGAGGCTGCTCTAATTTTATCCCAGGGAGTAATAATCAATGGTGATGGCCACCTGCTCCAAGACCTTAGCCAGTCGCTGGCAATACTCCCTCTAAGCTGTAGAGTCTTGTGAGCAAAAATTCTACTTTGTGAGCTAGTGGCATCAACGCTGTGAGCGAACAATTTGGCTACTGCATAAATTAGTTTGCTCTGAAGCCATCCCCCCTGAGCTACGACAAAAATGTGTGAGCCCGAGGCTAAAAAAATGTGATATAGCTCACACTAACTCAGCTTAGAGGGAACAGTATCCTGTTGCTGGTATCCTGTTGCACCCCCAGGCCAATAGGCTTGATTTTATTGGCCTAGCCCAACCCAGCTCAGGGTGTTTGCTCACACCCAAAAGGATGGGGAGGGGGCATTAGTTCAATTATCTGTGGATTACTATACGCCTTTGTTGTAAATGGAAGTCTGAGGCATATGGGCTAGTATGTCATGTGGACAGCCTTGGAGCATGCTAATTTTGTCCTTTGCATCTGCTTCCAACCTGACAGGGAATGGTAGAACTGCAATGGCAATGGGCCCAGAACCCACCACAATTTGGTGTTCCGGGATTCCATTATGAAAATGTTTGCTCATCATCAGCTAGCATCCAAGGTTCTGAAGCAGACATTGGCTGTGCAGAACAAAGTTGCATCTTTATTTCCGGGTTGATAATTAGAAGAGGGGTAGGTGCCATCCAACTCAAATTTAGTTGTAGTTCAAAGGGCTTCACTTGCACCAAAGGTACATCACTTTGTCGCAAGAAACAATAGAGCAGATTTACCATCATCTCTACCTTTCTATGGGAGACTTCTGGCATGTGCGATTTTCCTTCTAGTACAGTCCTAGATGGCCCAAGCTAGTCCAATCTTATCAGATCTCGGAAGCTAAGCAGGATCATCCCTGGTTAGTATTTGGATGGGAGACCACCAAGGAATTCCAGGGTCACTATGCAGAGGAAGGCAATGGCAAACCACGTCCATAAGTCTCTTGCCTTGAAAACTCTATGTGGTCCCCATAAATCAGCTGCAGTTTGGTGGCACTTTACATAGATACATAGAACAAACAGAGAAAAAGATGTCAAGTATTATTCTTGTTGGAATTTGGCCAGCCCAACCATGACAAAGACAGCAGAGGCTCGCTCTTGTCCCTAAGGTTATGTAAGTGTACTTTTGATTCACCTGCTCCCAAATGGTTGGGAGAAAAAAGGGGTAAGGACAACTAAAAGGTGTGGCACACAGGTGGAAGGGAAGATGGAGAGATGAAATAATCCCACTATTTCCACACAAATGCATTGATAATTAGGAGCAATCCCTGTGCAGGACTCAGCCAGGTGCAAATGTAACATTCTCAGCTTATAGAAGTGAAGAGAGAACATTCACAAGAATCTTAATTGCCTAATTAAAAGCAACCTGAGCTGGAGGTTCAGAATGAGCAAAACTAGTGAAATGTCTTTATCCTGTATTTCTGGTTTAATGCTTCTCATAGGGTCAGTCTGGTCATTAAGGCAACTGTGGGTAGCTGCCTAGTGAAGGAGGAGGCATTAGGCATTCCATTCCCAGTATATGGTTAGTTTAACAGCTTCCTGTGCAGTGTATGAATGGCAAGAAATACAGGCTGGAGGCAGAAGGTTGTTTTTAAGGAAACTGAAATGAAGTGGAAGGATACAGGCTTTGTTAGCAGGGTCGTTATCAATGGGGGCCCTCTGCTGAGGCCTTAATCTAGGGAATGGGCCCATCATGGACCAGAGATGCTTGACTAGGGTTTCCAACTCCAGGTTGGGAAATTCCTAAGAGATCTAAGGATAGATCCTGAAGACGGTGGAGTTTGGGGAGGGGGGCTATCTCTGTGGGGTATAATGCCATAGAGTTCACTCTCCAAAGCTGCCATCACCTCCAGAGGAACTGATCTCCACAGTCTGTAGATCTGTTGTAATTCTGGAAGATCTCCAGACTCCACCTGCTGGTTGCCAAAGTGAGCCACTGGGATACCAGTTCCATGTCCACGCCTCAGCTTCATTACCTTCCCTCATGGCTAGCACTGCTGCTTTCCCCCTGGAATTCCCACCCTAACAGTCTCCCAGTGAAAACACCCCTCAGTATATTTATTGCTACCGCATTAGATATCACAGCTTGGGAAGCCCAAGTGGTTTGGGTTCTACTCCACCTATGGTTGCCAGCTCCAGGTTGGGAAATACCTGGAGATTTGGGGGGTGGAGCCTGAGGAGGGTGGGGTTTGGGGAGGGGAGGGACTTCAATGGGGTAGAATGCCACAGAGTCCACCTTCCAAAGCAGCCATTTTCTCCAGGTGAAGTGATCTATGTTGCCTGGAGAGCAGTTGTAACCCAAGGAAGTCTCTAGCCACCACATGCAGGTTGGCACCTCTGACTCCACTCACCCCAGTCCTCCTTTACCTGAGCCACTTTACATACTTTTGAGAGATTCCTGTTTAGATTAAATATAACAGAAGGCACAGTGTTTTTTCCCCATTCTCCCTCCACACAGGTTTCTGAGGTCTCTCAGCACTGTAGAGTTTTTGGGATACTTCACCTTTTATTTCTAAACCTGGACACATATTTGGTTAAATTCTCTCCCATGTTATCAGACTTTGTTTTACACATTTCTGTTTAAAAGTTACTCTGGACTAGGCTCTGAAATTGAATGTATCCTGAATGCTTTATTGAGTCTAACTTATTGAGTTACAGTTTTGTCTGTGAAAATACACAGTATGAAAGAAAACAGCATTATGGGTCAAGAAAGAAAACTGGAATTCCTTCTGATAGGAACTGCTGCAGAATGGTAGATGGAACTGAGAGTCAGAAAGAACCAATTTCACTCTCATAACTGTCCCATTAAAAAAAAACTGGTAATTGTAGATATGTGGAGAACAAGAGGATCTCAGGTCAGAGAATTGTCAATACCAGTTTGGTGTAGTGGTTAAGTGCGCAGACTCTAATCTAGGAAAACCAGGTTTCATTCCCCACTCCTCCACTTGCAGCTGCTGGATGACCTTGGGCAAGCCATAGTTCTGTCAGAGGTGTTCTCTCAAGGACAGTTCTGAAAAGCGCTCTCTCAGCCCCACTTACCACACAGGGTGTCTGTTGTGGGGAGGGGAAGGGAAAGGAGTTTATAAGCTGCTCTGAGACTCTGAGTGAAGGGTGGGATATAAATCCAATCTCTTCTCTTCTTCTTCTTCTACCGTCAAAAAACTATAATTTTCAGAATTCTTTTGAGAATCTATGATAATTAAAACAACCTGACAGCACTGTGAATGAATTTGGTGTACTTGATGCCACAGAATGGTTAAAACTAAATTGGTTGGTCAGTACCTGCATGGAAGCTCCATGTAGGTGGATCTCAGAGTTTTAAGGAAGAACCAAATGTAAGTATAATAATTAAGTAGTTGAAAAATGAAATTTTCACAATTGGTAAATTGGTTTCTCATTACTGTAATTATCTATATTGGTTAGAATACACATTCTGGCTCAAAGTGGCTCTCTTTTGTTCTGGTGCTTTTAGCATGTGTGTCAAAAGAAAAATGCAGCCAGAGTTCAGCTCAAACCACAGCATTGCTTTGGCCAACCCTCTTGTGCAATTTCAAGGAGGAGCTGTGCCAGAATAACGCCCAGAAGAGCCAAAATCCACAAGCGGGGAGGAGATCAAATCCACATTTCAGTTACACAGAAGTCCACAAGCACTAACGTGTCAATTTAGGGCATCTTTCCTTGCTGCCTTTAGGAAAGCACGTAAGATGGTTTTCTTCCAGAAGACCAATGGTGGAAAGTAGGCTGTTTGGGCAGATTTGTCTGTGTTTTAAACTCTGTGTATTGTTTTTATTGTGCATTTTAATAATGGGTGTTTTTTTTCAAGTTTTGCTTGATGCTTATTAGGGATGGGCATGAACCAGAAAAATGTAGCTCAGTTCATGGTTCGTGGCGTGCCCAGTTCACAAACCACAAACTGTCAGGAACCTCTAGGGGCCAAATGAACTGGTTCAGTTTATGATGCAGTAGAATGCCCCCCCTGAGTGTTAGAGAAACCAAACTTGCAAAGGTCCTCCAGCTGACCCTCCTCTACCTGCTCTCCAAGTTTGGTGAGGATTGGATATACAGGGTTCAAGTTACAGCCCCCCAAGGAAGATGCCCACAGGAAAGTCGTTTCTGGGGAAAGGACAGACACAAGTTCAGGAGTGTATAGAACTGATCCTGTGCAAGCTAGAGACATCAAAGTCAAAGGGGACCTCCTCTATGTGCCTTCCAAGTTCTGCCCCCTTGTTGCTTTGAAGTCTGGTAAACATTTTGATTGAACAGAGACAGTGTCTGGAAATGTATCAATTCATGAACTGCCATGAACCACCACAAACAGCTTGAAAGTTTGTGGAAGGTTCATGCCAGTTGACCTGCCACAAACTTCAGTTTGCAAATCATGAACAGGTCAAAATTCATCACAAACTTTTGTTCATGAGCCGGTTCATGCCCATCCCTAATGCTTATACTGCTTTTGTGTTGTCACATGGGGTTGAGGCATCCCAGCTCACCTCCAGGGTCGTCAGTTGTAGTAAGCTCAGAAAGGATCATCCATCCCTGGCTGCAATATCAACTCACGTCCACACCAATAGGTCTTAAACCGTTTTATTTCCAGCCCAGTGCCATAGTTAGAATTCACTCATCCCTGCTACAGGGTATCCTCCTCCAGCAGCCACCCCAGGCATACCTAAGCACTGCCTTTAAACCCCTTCCCAGGAATTGGCCCCTCCCTCAGAGCCTCATTCTCTCTCTTTCAACAGCACTCTTTCCACAGCTAGGGCAGCCGAGGCCATAATCCATCCTTGCCTGTGTGCATGTCAGGCCACACCTGACCTACCGGCTGGTGTCCATCCACTACTCCCTTGCTCTGCAGTCTCCCCTAAACATTCTCCAGGTGTCCAGGCCATTCTCCCCAGGTCCTCATCTCCACCTCCCTCACACTTCATGCCCATCAGTGGCCCACCCATCATACATGTCATTTCAGCCTTTGCCACATTGTTAGCCTCTTTGACTCTGAGGAGATAAGGATGGGTATAACTATTTGAAATAAGTAAAATTATATCTATCCAGATCTTCTTTATCAGAAGAACCAGTGGCATAATCTTTACCCTCTTTTGCATGCATGTGGCTCTATAGATAACAATGCATATCCCTATAAGCATCCTCCTGAAACTCCCCTTCCCTTCTGGCCCTCAACTAGGCTGGTTTGCTACTGTGCTGGGGCCCTGCCAAATACTGTTGTCAATAATGCACAGTTCGCCTGTACCTCGCCTACAGTTTATCCACCAGACTTGCATCTCACCAGGCCTCCCGTGTGCTACAGAGCCATAGCCAGAATGTTATGGTGAAGGGGCCACTGAGGTGTAGGCATCATAAGTCAACTTGAAAGAGCAAAACCCTAAAAATGCTAAAAGTTGCTCAATTTGTTGATTTTACTTGAATCAGATTTTAAGCAGGTAAGAAGGTAAAAGAAGAAGGGGACAGCAAAGGATGAGATGGTTAGACAGTGTTATTGATGCACCGAATGTGAAGTTCAGCAAACTCTGGAGGATGACGGAAGACAGGAGGGCCTGGTGTGATGTGGTCCATGGGGTCACGAAGAGTCGGACTCAACTGTGCGACTGAACACAACAAAGTCTAAGGTGACCACTGATAAATATTTTCAGCTGGGCAGCCATGCCGGTCTACAGTAGAAGAGCAAGAGTTGAGTCCAGGAGCAAGACCAACTAAATTTCCAGGGTCTAAACTTTCAGCCATCTAAGAGGTACCTGACAAACCTGCCTGTCAAAAGGAGCTCTGACTCTCAAAAGTTTATACCCTGGAAATCTTGTAGGTCTTTAAAGTGCCCCTTGTTCCTCTCCTTGTTCTTCCAGAGACAAATATGCCTTTCGAAATAAAGAGGTTCGATCTGGTCAGTGTAACATTTCCTGTCTAAGCAATGTTTGTGTTCCACAAATCTTGTCAGTAACTCTAACAGTTGAAGGAATGATGCGATAGTTTTTTAAAAAATATATAAAAATGTGGACTTTTAAAAAATCTGAAGAGGGGGACATTTACTTTGTTCAATATGGAAAACAGGGAAGTTAAATGTATTTGAAAGGTCTTGTTGAAAAGCAGACAAACAAGCAAGGAGCACAGTTTCTAAACTACCTTCCACTGAATTATACACTTTGTTATTAACACAGCTGAGGAAGTATTTTATTCAAGGTATAGATTTTTACCTCAGGCATGTCCCTTTAAAAAGAATTTCACTTACAATATTGCAGCAAAATGTCTTCTGAAAATCCCCTAGATTTACTATTTAATCAGAAGGAAATAACAGCAGGAGAACTCTGTAGAAAATTAAACATATACAAACATTAAGAAAGACAGTAAGTGATGTATACTGCCCAATGAAACTTTATAGTTTGTGACCGATAGCCGTATCTGAATATGTGATTTACAAGTTTGCATTAAGAGCCTGGATCTCTGTCTAAACACTATAAATAACTAGTGGTAACTTTAAGGAACATTTTTCAGCTGGGTTCTGATCAGTAGGGATGGGCACAAACTGGGAAAATGCTGTTCCATTCAGTTCGTGGTGTGTGGGGTTAGCGAACAACAGACTGTCACGAACTTTTTGACACAAGATGAACTGGTTCAGTTTCTGAGGTTTATGACACATTATAACACCCCTGGTATGCTACAGACACCAAACACAAAGGGAACCTCCAGCTGACTACCCGCCCTCCAGGTTTGGTGAGGATTGGATTTACAGGGTCTGAGTTAAGGCCCCCCAAAGAAGATGCCCTCAGGAAAGTGCTTTCTGGGGAAATGATAGGTCCAGTGTACAGAACGAATCCTGTGCAAGCTAGAGACCTCAAACATGTAGCAGATCTCCAGCTGACTCTCTTCTACCTGTCCTTTACGTTTGGGGAGGCTTGAATTTATGGTGTCCAAGTTACAGCCCCCCAAAGAAGGTGCCCCCATCCTCCATTGTTTCCAGTGCAGGGGGAAGCAAAAATAGCAAGGGCTATAGAAGCCCAGTAGAACAGAATCAAAGTCCCCAAGAATTGCTTCAGTAGAAACTGAAGGTGGAGGGCATTTTTGCAAGCCCAGCAGAACCTGTGGCACTAGAAACCCAACAGGACTAAGGTCAAGCCAGGAAAGTGCATTTGGGGAAAATGTTAGGCATAGGTCCAAACGTGTATAGAATGGACCTTCTGCAAGCTACACACAGCAAACACACAGAGAACTGCACCCAGCTGCCCGCTCATCTACAATCTCTCCAAGTTGGGGGTGGATTACATTACTGAGGTCCCCAAAAAGGTCTCCCCAGTACTCTCTCTGGAAAAGACAGCTGCAGTTACAGCCAGGAGTCTAAGGAATGGCTCAGGAACAAGCCAATGACAATAAACTCCCAGAGAAACTTCACCTGGGCAGACACAAACACCCCATGAGACACTGGAAGCAAGGCAAGCATCCCCCCTACACTAACACACACACATCACAAGTCTCCAAAGGCAGGTTCTAAAGGACAAAAAGTCAGACATAACAAGAGACTTCCAACAGGGGCTTGCCAAAGTTACCCCATGACAGCTTGGCAGGCACCCCAGTCCCACCACACCAGTGGAAATCAGCATTTTCCTTTTAAAGTGATTAGTGATGCAAACTGTCTTGCATAATAAAGGCTGACTGTTTACAGTTTCTTGCCCAACCAAGTGTTTATGGATTGAAGTGTTGACATATGTTCATACGCTGAAATAATGCATGAGGACTATTTCAAGTATGTTCCTAAGAAGCAGTTGTGCCTCCAGGGTTGCTTCCATAGTGGATGTTAGGACTGGCTCCTCTGCAAACTCTCCAAGTTGGGGGCCGATTACATTTCTGAAGTCCCAGTTACATCCCCCCAAAAAAGGTCTCCCACATTTAAACGCTCCCACCCCTCCTGAGTGTGAATACCTCTGTGAGGGTGAAAGTGGGTGTAAAGGGTGCTTATCATGGGGGGGAGCCCCCCACCCCCAGGCACCAAACCCATCCTGCCAGGCCACTGGAGCCCAGCCCTAGCAGGGCATCACCGGGGTCTCAGAGCCTACTTCCCCTGATCTGTTCCTGGTCCTAGAGCTCTCCACAGTGGGAAAAGAGTTCTTAGCACTGCACAGAGACACCAGCAGTTGCTAACACTCTCTGGAAAGGAGAACTCTGGCAGCAGCAATTCAGAGGGTGGGGGGAAACATCCTCCCCTTCCACATCCCAACTCCCTGTTGCTGCTCCCTCCTCGAGTACACCCCTCCGTGGCCCCTCCCAGCCCAGTGTGAGAAAGCAGCTGTACCTTCTATCTTCTCCAATCCTGGGGCCACAGTTTGAAAACATTTCCTCCCAGTGTGCCAAGTGTGCCACACCCATGCCTGGAGGAGTGCAAACCCACCCCAACAGTCATCCTCCTCCGTCCTCCGCAGGAACCTGCAAAGGCTGCACCCCAGTATGTTGCCACTGGAGGAAAGAATAGTGGCCTGCAGGAGGAACAAGAGACCCACTCCCTCTCAGCAGAAAGAAGCAGACGGAGAGTAGGAGGCCCCTCCAAGAAAAGGTTGCATCCTGGCCATGTATCCAGGCTGCCGTGGATGGGACATCAAGACAAGCCACCCTCCAAGAAGTCAAAAGGGTTACATGGAGGGCTCAGGAAGCAGTCACTCACCTTGTCGTTGGTGAGATGAATGCTGTGGATGGCCAACCCTTCTTCCTCGTGGAAGACGTAGCCTTTCGCCAGCTGCAGTGGTGATGGTCAAGGCTCAGGTCTTCAGAGTGCAAGGCAGAACTGTATACTCCATGGCAGACCTCTGGAGCAGCCAGCCCAGCAGGACTGTCAAAGCACAGCCTAGGCCCCGGGAGGGGACAGTCCTGCCAACAGGCTTCAATGTGGTTCCACTGCTCCATGTGTAGGGAACAGATGCAGACCACACAGTGCAAAACATTGCTGCTATACATGATACAGAAAAACCTGAGGGAGTGGGTGGGTGGCAGCAACATCATCTGTGGCTGCATCATCACGGATGCCGGCACCAACATGCTGGCAGAAGTCAGGCATGTGCACCTCAAGGGCATCATCTGCCTGGTATACACACTTCAGCTGGTGGTGAAGGATGCTCTGGGGCTGGGGAGCACACCTGGAATGCTGCCCCCTCAAGATGCGGTCCTTGCTCAAGACCTTCCAGTGCCTGGCCACCCACTTCCAGTGCAGCATCAAGTCTGCCCATCTGCTGCATGAGGGGCAGGTGGAGGGGGATGAGGAATTCCACCTATGTGCATTTGGTGGAGCAGAAGAGTGCCACACAGGATGTCATCTCCCCCATGACCATCCTGCATGGGGAAGAGGAGCTCAGCATCACCTCCAACAACTGCCTTACCCTCTCCCAAATGGTGCATGTCCTCAAGTTTCTTCCAGGACACCAAAGATGTGCTGTACGCTCATACCACCAGCCTGGGGCAGCTCATCCCCCTGAATTTAGGGCCAGACAAGGCGCTGGCCTCCACACTGGCAGAGATGATGGTGAGGGAATACCTCACCAAGTCCCCTGAGACTACCGACACTGATCCCCTGGAGTACTGGTCACACAAGGCTGTCATCTGGCCCAACCTCTCTTGCATGGCCATGAGACCTAAATCCATCTAATACCCAAACCCTAGTAGGGGAGAGGAGTTCACAGTCAGAAGGGTATAAAATGTGGGTCTTCAGCCAAGGCACCTGGCATGAGCAGAGACAGGGTTGACTCAGAGCCCAGAGTCCACCTAGCACCCAAACCCCAGCAGGAGAGATAAGTTCACAAGCAGGAGGGTATAAAACATGGGTCCTCACTCAGCCAAGGCACCCAGTAGCTAAGCCCCACCACTTGCTGTGAGCAGAGAGATAGGGTGTCTCAGAGCCCTGTAGCACACCTAATACCCAAACCCCAGCAGGGGAGAGAGGTTCACAGTCAGGAGGGTCTAAAATGTGGGTCCTCACTCAGCCAAGGCACCCAGTAGCTAGGTCAGGAACTTTAAGTTTGGATGTATGATGTTCTTTTTGTGCGGGCAATGTCACTGATTTCTACTACCAACATGGCTAAACAGTACTTTTCCCTCTGAAACCAAAGTTGTTTCTGTATGAACAGATGAAGCCGCCACTGGCCTATCTAACCCAGTATAGTCTGGTCTGATGATGTGGTGTAGGTGACGGGGTGTCATTGGACATGCAAATCCCCACCGAGCCATTTAAGCTCGCTGGATGACCTTGGGCTGATCATTACCAAACATACTTCAAAATTCATGCTTCTGTCCTGCTGTCAAGACAAAACAGGGCAGTCCTCCCATATGTGCTGCTGTGGAGGCACAGGAGAATGGTGTCATACAAATGGGATTAATAATAAACCCTTGGGCAATAAGCCCAAACCCAATAATAAGCCCTTGTCCTCTGTCCTACTACCCGAGATCTTTCTAACAAGAGATGACACAGACTGCATCTGGGGTTTCCTGAATGCTAAGCAGCTGATCTCCTTCTGAGTTCTCATCTCTTCCTGTCTGTTCTGTATACTTCATGCAGTTCTGTAGTGCCAATGTGCTTCATCACACCGCTGCCTTTTCCTTCTAGCAGGCTTCCTCTGCAACTGGCAGGCCAAAATTCAGCAGATGCACTTCTACTTGTAATGAGGTTGTTAACGACACAAAATCCCCACCAAAACGTCAGGTGACAGCCCTAATCACTAACTATAAAAATAGTCAGACCTGAGAACCAAAGACTGTTGCCCTTGGAACACCTACCGTTTAATCAAAGAGACAGCAAGCAATTCACTATTGGTTGCAACAACAGAATTTCTTCTTCATCGAGGACCCCTGGGATTTGTTGGTTCATATCCCTTCCAGTTGTATACAACTGAAAGACTCAAGAGTGTTTCCTAAATACATTGTGGGATGAAGTGGCACCTCAGCCTTGGAAATGCATGAGGAGACACAGTTCTCTGACATTGTAGGACAGCAGACAAACCTGAGTCTCTTTATGAAGAAGAGGTTTTTATATCCTGCTTTTCTCTACCTTAAGGAATCTCAAAACAGCTTACAATTACCTTCCCTCCCCCTCCCCATAACAGGCACCCTGTGAGGTAGGTGGGGCTGAGAGAGTTCTGAGAGAACTGTGACTGACCCAAGGTCACTCAGCAGGCTTCATATGGATGAAGAGTGGGGAATCAAATGCAGTTCTCCAGATTAGAGGCTACCACTCTTAACCACTACACCACGCTGGCTATCCAACTGGTTCTGGGGACACGACAGAAAAAGGCCTAGTGTGTGGCTGAAAAGAGAGTTCTGTCATTGTGTAAACTCAGGAGGAGGGGAAGGAACCTATTTCTGCCATTTTCAAGATTTCACAGCATTTCACAGCAACTAGGAGGGAGGCAACATTTCCACGGAAGGCTTGCGGCTCCAGCCATGCAGACTGCGCATGACTCCTGAGGTCTACAGGTTATTTCCCAAGCGGATTCTGCTGAGCAGGTGGGGAAGTCAATGTTTAAGTCTGGGAGAACAGTAATTCAGATATCAATGAATATTGATCTTCTTTCTTGGCCTAGGAAGACATTCTCAGATTACTTACAAAATGAGGGAAAGTATACATTATTTATCCACCTCTTAAACGGTTCGCTTCTCCATTTTTCTCCTGAAGTGACACAAGCCAATCTGGATGGAGGTGCAATTCTTCAGACATGCCTACCTGTTTAGGACACTTCCTTTTATGCAGTTGTCCTCCTTTTACAAGCTGACCCCACTTTTCCCCTTCTTTTCCTTGTCTTCGTTTCTCATACTTAAGGCCCAATGTTAAAGTTAACCATCTATCATACGTATATTGTTTTAGAGGGTAACTGTGTTAATCTGCAGTAGAAGAACTAGATTCAAGTCCAGTAGCACTGAAGAGACCAACAAGATTTTTAGGGTATGAGTTTTCGGGAGTGTCGCAGGCAGCGGCTAGAAAAGCTCTCTAATGGCTGCCACCACTCTGGTATGGGTCTCCCTGGGAAGCCCAGGACACCTTTTATACACTCCTTTTCCAGTAAGTTTCCCCTTATAAGTGACCAAATGAAGCATGATGACCCAGGCAGAGTAACAGGGTGCATTCAGATGGGCAGCTAAATCTGCCATTGGCCTGGCTTTAATTTGATCTAGATCTTTTTTATCCAGTGTTGCATGACCAGACAGTTCCCCTTACTGCACGTGTACTCCGCGGTGGATTGTCTAGATGGCATCCACCTGAAGGAGCAGCATGGTCGGGTTTTTTTTAAAAAAAAGATCTGTTTGTTGCATGCACATCTGCACCTCAATGTGTAGTTTTTCCATGCATGCGCGGAATTGAATGGTTAAAGCACTGCCGGTGGTACCTCCCTCTAGGTACCTTTTCAATTAACGCAGTTCATAAAATTCATGGGCCATTCAGAAACATGAAATTGTCCAGAACGTTTGAGTGGAGCCCTGCAGCTGTTGTGCGTTTACACGTTTATGCGCATATCGCTTAGAATTTTTTTAAATCGCAGCTGCTCGGGATGGTCTGACATCAGACCATCCCAACGGGCTGCTTGCACGATGGAATTATCAGATGGGGGAAAGTCCATCAGTGGCCTGTCGCGAAGCAAAAACACTGGACTTTCACCGATATCTATTAAGTACTGCTCTCTAGCGCGGCAAAACATGAACATGGAAGAGTCACATTTCCCAGATATTGCTGTCTGGTCATTAGGCTTCCTTGGAACCACTAGGCCTCCTGTAGGTCTAGGATCATGACAGGGAGTCAAAGTTCCTTCATCCAAAGGGAGATCTGGCTCCCAAAAACTCATACCCCAAAAATCTTATTGGTCTCTAAGGTGCTACTGGACTCAAATCTAGCTATCAAATGTGTGTAGCTCAAGAGCATTGTGCGAACAGGAAGATAAGGCATTGGTCACTGATGCAAGTAACATCTTTGTTGTGGTCTAGAAATATACCAATAATTCAGGATTTGTTTTAAGAAGCAACCTAAAAAGTATCCTCATGGGTTGTCCATTGGCAGCAGAAGAAAAAGGGGAGGAACCAAGAAAAGAAAAAGCCCAGTGGCCATCCATCAGTCCCTCTCTGGTACCAGAATGAGAAAGTTAATGAAGATGGATGAAGCCATCCACACAGTTGGCCTCTGGGTACTAATGAAAATTATTTAATGGTCAAGCCCTGTCACTGGGAGAGTTGATTAATTAGCAAAGGATGCAAGGAGAGGAACTCTAATGGCATCTCAGCTACTAATAATAGAGATCCAATCAAGCCAGGTGAGCTTCTGTGTAAAGACAATGAGGGAAGAGCAGAGCTTTGCGGCTCACCTTCAGCACCAGCCACAAAGGTGGTGGCAGGTGTCCTCTGCAGCAGCAGGCCTTTCTGACCCCTGCAATAGAGGGACAGGCCCAAGATAAATTGCTGCCTTCTCCAAAATTAACTTTAGCCTTGATCTGAAAAGCCACATGGTTGGGCACTTGAAGGAAAGCGCTTGAAGAGGCACAATGGTGTTTAAAGGACACTGATTCCCAGTGGTTTTATCCCCCTAGCCCATTCACCTCTCTGACAGAAAACAGAGCATGCGAAACATGAAAGTGAAGGCAAGGGTACTTTTCAGTACATGTCCCTACAAGCCATCTGTCTGTATTCCCTCCTTCACGCTGCCTGTCTCCTTCCACTTTTAGTACCCTCTTCTTTTCCTTTTCCCTTAATCTACCTGCTTTCCTTAATTTGGGGTGTACTTTTCACACAAACACACAGGGGGGCAGTGTCAACTTCTTTTCAGAACAGCAGGTATCTGTTGGACTAGTTACATTTGTGTATTTTTGCTGCTTATACAGCAAACTGTTTTATTGCTTGCATCGCCCTTTAAAATTGCTTCTTTTCTACCTTTTCATCTATCCATTGTAGCCAATGAAACTGAAACTTTGCCTTTAGAATGGCCACTTTCCCCATGATATTGCATCTGAAAATACTTCTGTAAGCAGAGACTCAAAGATCCCGTGCCTGGGTTAAGCATGCACTCGTGAATGTACGCCTCCTTATTCCATGGAAACACTAGTGTCTCCAGTTAAAAGGATCATTCAACAGGTGATGTGAAAGACCTCTGCCTTACAGAGCCACTGCCAGCCTGAGTAGACAATACTGTCCTTGACAGACCAGTGGTCTGACTCCATGTAAGGCAGCGCCATGTGTTCATGGTACAAGGCCTCTAAGAAGAAGCCAGGAGGTGGGGTGGGGTCACAAGTAAGCAAAAGGCCTCGGAGGACACTGGTTTCCTCACCCCACATCCACAGATTCCTTGAATTTATCCCTCACCTCCACAGCCTCCAAGGCACGTGCCTCCTTGCCCAAGATAGGCAAAGTTCTCCATCTCCTCCTTTTCATATATAATGCAAAGCTCAGTTCCCTGGCACATTGAGATGGCATGCTATAATGCCCATGTGCTGGCTTGTGCATTGTGATCCCACCTGCAGAAGCCTCAGAATGGCTGGTGCTCAGGGGAGTTGCTATCCTACCTTTAGCAAAAACTCTACCAGCACTAGGGTAGCCAGGTTCCCCCAGCCACTGGCAAGGGATGGGGCCGTAGGGTTGCCAGATCCAGGTTGGGGAAGCTCCTGGAGATGTGGGGATGGAGCCTGTGCAGGATGGGGACCTCAGTGGGGTACAATGCCATAGAGTCCACCCTGCAAAGCATCTATTTTCTCCAGGGGAACTGAGCTCTGTAGTCTGGAGATGAGTTGTAATTCCAGGGGGTCCCACCTGGAGGCTGGAATCCCTAGGTGGTCAGGGCCCCATGGAGCTGAAGGCTCAGATCTGGTAGGACAGTCTGGGGGGGACAGTTTGTCTAGAAGAGGCAAGAAGTACTCTCCTCTCTTTCCATGTCACCTTGTTTGGGCTATTGCCTCCTGGAAGAAAAACCTTGTTAGCTGACAGAATAGGAAGTCTCAGGCTCCTATGTATAGCCCAGCTGCTTTTTTTGAGGAGTTACAGTCTGATATTCTGCCGAGGTTGCTAGACCAAAGTCAATTTGTTTCAATGAGCGCTCCTAATTCCACATAGAATTGCATCTGTGCAGCCCAGTCCTAGTCAAAGTTAGGTCCTCTAAGCCCTTGGAAATCAACATGCCTAGGCACGCCAAACTCTGCATAGAGTCAGGCTCTTCATGTGATACCTCTCTTTAACAGAATGTAAACTCAGTTTTTTCCTGTTGGTTTCACAATGCCCAAATAAAAGCAACAAAGTGCATTTTACATGTGATTGATAGACACAGATAAAGACAAAGACCGTTTCGGTACAATATCTTTCCTTCCACCTTCTTCATCCTCATACATCCCTGCACAATTTGCAGTCCTGGGGTTCCTCCTGATAAAATAAGAGTGAGGTCTGGATTTTCAGTTCTGCCATTATGCATACAGATTTTGGAGGATTTTTCCCCTCCTGCCACTGGGGAACCAGGTGTTCTATTTTCACTGAGGCATTTGAACTCATGTTAACTGCTGTGTGAGTTTTGTGAAAATACCAGGGAGTTTTAAAATCTTCTTGGGAACTATAAGCCACTCTTCAGAACATGCCAAGACCAATATATCATCTCAGTCCTAAAATATTTAAAAATAGGTTTTTAATAAGTTATGCTTCACCTGAGCTTTAGAAGTAGTCTGTTCAGCAGAGCAGTAAACCTTTCAGAGGGAACCTGAATGAATTCCAGATTTTATTTTGTATTTACTTGATGACTCCAGGGATTGCTCTCTCTGGTGCTATTCTAGGCTCTTTTCACAAACCCCCAAAGCAGGTGCTTAAAGAAACTCGTGGGCTTTGTGCCTCACATTGTTGCTGGCTAGAATACTCTTATTTATTTCTAGAATTTTGCTTTCCAGCTAGCAAAATGATAGGGACTGTCCATCACCCTAGAGTTTCCTATGATTGTAGTTTGACACCACAGAGACATATCCACTCTACATTTGTAGACTAGTTTTGACAGTCATTTCCTCTCCCCTGGGAAGTCTGTGTAGTTCTGTGATGGGGCTATGGTAATCTAACAAGACAATCTGAATCTTGTCACTAAATTCTTAGCAGGAATTATAAGCACTATATTCCTGGGATTCTGAAGCAGGAAGACATGACACCGGAACGGACTGAAATGATATTAAACACATAGTATAGATCCTTCAGTGATATAAAATCTCTTTCCTGCTTGAATTACAGTTTGATGGCCAATGGTGAATAATTGGATAATAAAGTAATTGAAAATTTGTTCACTTTTTATTGAGTCCCATCGGGGAAAAATAACTCACATAAGAGTGTGGGGGGAAATGCAACTGTAGCACTTGTCAGTATAAACTAACCCTGTATAAAGTGTTACCTGCACCTGTTCCCACCCCCTTTAGGTTCGTAATGGTCTGGTGAGTGCCCCTTACCAAGGCGGGGTAGAATTAAATTTTTCTGAACCAACTATTTCATTTTTCTCACAACAAAGAGTTGGTCGGAAGCAGGTTGGTCGGAAGCAGGTTGGTCGGAAGCAGTAGAACAAATTTAGAGTCCAGTGGCATCTTTTAAGACCAACAAAGGTTTATTCAAGGTATGAGCTTTCGTGTGAACCCACACTTTTTCAAATACATTGGAATGGAAGGTAGAGTTCAAACTTATAGGCAGAGGCTGAACAGCAAATTAACATATAACACGATGAAGATGTTTTAAGATATGCAAAGACAAAACTAAGTAACAAGCTAAGGTTATAAGGTCAACAGCTGTTTTGATTTAATTAAAGCGGGAAAATAAGCAAATCAATAAATATGTCAAAATTGGGGATAAATGTGTAAAGGTATCTTTTCTAATTGTGGGAAGTAAACTGAGACTCTCCATTCATCTCCTCTCAGGCGTGGAAGTAACTTAACAGCATTTTTTCCTTTCTTTTTTGACAGCAGTATGTCAGCAAAACATTCCAATATTCCTTGCATTACATTCAGTATTCTAATATACTATTCTGAAAAAGAAATACACTAAAATACAGAGGATGTATAGTCTTTCTTGTTGAGAAAATATATGTGAGGACTGAATGAGTTAGCAAACAGAGATATTGGTTTCTTATCTCATTACATATGCGAACTCATTCAGTCTTCCCATATGTATTCTCAACAAGAAGGACTATACATTCTCTGTATTTTAGTGTATTTCTTTTTCAGAATAGTATATTAGAATACTAGCCTAGGAGCCCAGACTAGACTGATCTTGTCAGAGACAATGAATCTGTTTGTCTTACACAACAGTGCTTTTATGCAACAGAGGGTCACATTTCAGTTTTACAGAGGATCAAAGTTCAGCATATATTACTCCATCTACTATTTGTCAGTATATCAATACAGATCAAATGATTAACTCCTGCCAAGCCAGTGTCATAAGAACATAAGAGAAGCCAGTGTTGGATCAGGCCAATGACCCATCCAGTCCAACACTCTGTCACACAGTGGCCAAAAATACCAGGTGATATCAGGAGGTCCAGCAGTGGGGCCAGGAACCCTCACTAGGAGCCCTCACACTATTGACCTCCTCGCACCAAAAATCAGAGCATCACTTACCCCAGAGTCCCTATCTATACCTTGTGGCTAATAGCTACCGATGGACCTCTGCTCCATATGCTTATCTAATTTCCTCTTGAAGCCGTCCATGCTTGTAGCCGCCACCACCTCCTGTGGCAGTGAATTCCATTTGTTAATCACTCTTTGGGTGAAGAAGTACTTCCTTTTATCTGTTCTAACCCAACCACTCAGCAATTTCATGGAGTGCCCACGAGTTCTTGTATTGTGAGAAAGGGAGAAAAACACCTCTTTCTCTACCTGCTCTATCCCATGCATAATCTTATAAACCTTAATCATGTCACCCCCCAGCTGTCGTTTCTAGGCTTGCCAAGTCCCCACCCCCAAAGCATGCGACGTGCACGTCACCCAGAGGTGACACGATCGCGTCAGGCGCGTTGGGGGCGGGGCCACGGTCATCCGAGGGAAAACTCTCCCAGAAAACTCTCCCGGAGCAGTGCTGGAGTGCCCCAGCACCACTTTGGACTTGGCAACCCTAGTCGTTTCTCCAAGCTAAAGAGCCTCAAGCGTTTTAACCTTTCTTCATAGGGAAAGTGTTCCAACCCTTTTATCATTCTAGTTGCCCTTTTCTGCACTTTTTCCAATGCTATAATATCCTTTTTAAGGTGTGGTGACCAGAACTGCACACAGTATTCCAAATGAGGTCTCACCATTGATTTATATAGGGGCATTATGATATTGGCTGATCTGTTTTCAATACCCTTCCTAATAATCCCCAGCATAGCATTGGCCTTTTTTATTGCAGTCACAACACTGTCTCGACATTTTCCATGAGTTATCTACTACTCCAAGATCTCTCTCTTGGTCAGTCTCTGCCAGTTCAGACCCCATTAACATGTACTTATAGGGTTAGGGCCACATTGAACCCCATTTGCCATGTTGACGTCCACCCGCCCATCCTTGACAGATCCCTTGGGAGTGCCTCACAATCCTCCCTGGTTTTCACCACCCTGAACAACTTCATATCATCTGCAAATTTAGCCACTTCACTGCTTACTTCCAACTCCAAATCATTAATAAACAAGTTAAAAAGCAGTGGACCAAGTACTGATCCCTGCGGTACCCCACTGAGAAAATTGCCCATTTATACTCACTGTCTGTTTCCTATTAATTAGCCAGTTTTTGATCCACAAAAGGACTTGCCCTTTTATCCCGTGATTTTTGAGCTTACTTAGGAGCCTTTGATGAGGAACTTTATCAAAAGCTTTCTGGAAGTCAAGGTAAACAACATCTATTGAGTCCACCTTGTCCATATGTTTGTTCACTGTCTTCTCCCAGACTACAAGAGATAATGATTCCCTTACCTTATAATCTCCTCCTCCTATAGCTGCATTGCACAAAGAAACTGCTGAGCATATGTAGGAACATACCAATCCCTGATAACCCTCCAGATCTACCTCTCTGTGCATTCCATGCCTTGATCTGGATGGCCCAGGCTAACCTGATCTTATTAGATCTCAAAAGCCAAGCAGGGCCAGTGCTGGTTAGTAGATGGATGAGAGACCTCCAAAGGAGGCCAGGGTTGCAGTGCAGAGGCAGGCAAAGGCAAACCACCTGTGTTCATCTTGTGCCTTGAAAACTGCATGAGAGGTCGCTGTGTGACTTCTTAGCATTTAATTATGAGAATAATTATTATTAAACGGGTAACATTCTAACCCTTTAGTAAAAAGTACTACCTAGGTATGGTCTTTCACCCCACACTTAATGATTTAATATAAATGCCTCCCTTCAACCTTTCATGTTTCACTCAAATTTTTTGATACCACTAAAATGGTAGATCTCAAGTATTTGCTCAGCCTGGGGAGGTGTTTGACTTTATGACTAGAGTTCCCTTTTCTATAATCTACCCACTTTTCTGATGCTCCACAGGTGTATGCTTAAGGTTCTGTGGAAACCCTGTGACATTCTATGAGCAGATGTCTTAATTCTATACAGCAACAACAAAACTACTTGAGAGCAAATAAAAATGGTAACAGCCCGTAAGCAATGTACAAATCGTGCTCTTCTATAATTCATAATTTCTTTCCTTTCTGCATTTATTTCCAAAGCAATTTTTTGCCCGGTTTTGCCTTTTCCAGCAATGAATTATCTACCCAAAACAGAGCAGCTTTCAGCACAGAGTTTTGTTCTGCTCTCCGTGTATGCTAGGGGACTCAGGGCAGCCCCTTTTGCATGCTCCATTTACCACGCCTGTTTTCAGGTACCTGTCCTGGGAAATGTACTGATCTTGTTTTGCCTTCCTTTGCCTTTTGCAAAGATTTGGGTGATGTTCTCCCAACATGGACACATGTCAAAGGTACACTGGAGTGTACTAGTTTCATTTAACCTGCACATGTACACACTGCCTATTCAGATATTACTGCACATGATTGTGTTTCAGCTCTTCTACTATAAGCAGAGATTAAACCAAATTTTGATTCAGCGACTCATAATGCTTGCTTCCAGAATAAAACAATGATAGCCACAACACAGCTGCCATATTCCTTTCTGGCTTAAATGGTACAGGCAAACCAGAGAAGAATTCCTTCCTCCACTCTTCTTCTCTCCAACACACCTGCTCATGTGAAAGGCATCCAGGTGATAGTGGCAACTGGTGATGGAGCAGCTAGCATCTGGGAGGAAGATTCTCCCTGCACCTGGGATGCACAGCACCTGTGGCACCTAAGTGCATTCTGGGAAATGTAGTTCCAGGGATGCCTGACTTCTAAGGTCAGGAACTAACAGTATAATTCCATGCAGAGTTACTCCACTCTAAGACCTATGTAATCCTGCATTCTGTCTCTCACAGTAGCTAACCAGAAAGAAACCCACAGGCTAGGCAGGAAGAGACCAACTGGTCTTTAGTGACATACTCTGTCCGAAGGTTCTATTTAGCCATTATGGTGAATTGCCACAGATATTCTCAAGGAATGGATCTAATCCCCTTTTAAAGCTATATAAACCAATGGCTGTTGCCATATCTTCTAGCATTCTGTGCTTTTAGCATTCCTGGCACTGCATATGCACCCAAATGCTGGCAGGCACAATCCAGCCGCAGCTCCTCCTGCCTCTGTAACGTCCCCCAGCCAGACAGGATGCAGAGATCAAGTGCAAACCTAAGGAGGGTTTAGTTAGTAGTATCTTATAATGCAAGCTTGAGAAAAATAACAGTAGCCTTTATATCACATTTTAGGTACTTGAACATTTTGGGGTAATATTTATTGTTTTCTTAGACTCTGGATACATTGCACTAGCTTTATTAACAATGAAAAGTCTCATGGCCCCTCGAAGACTAGCAAATGTATTGGGGCATGAACTTCTGTGAGCCAGGTCACACTGCATCAGATACATGAAGTACCGCACACTTTTCAAATTATGAAATCATTGATATGAGATTTTATTTTTAAAAATAATACACTGACATTATAAAGCTGGTTCATGTGCGTTTTCATAATTTATGCAAATGGGCATTGGCGTTATATATTTAAATGGTACAGCAATACTTATATGGTGCTCAAACCCTTCACCTACATTACCCCGACAATACTTACAGTAACCCTGTCTATGTCTGTACTAGAGCACAGCTGGCAGGGAGGGGGGTGCAGAGTTGCTAAGGTTCCGGTGAGATCAACCCAGAGACTTCCTGAGTCACCTGCAGTCTCTTTGAGTCCAGTTAAATATGGTGGACATTATGCATCTCCATCAGTCTTCTTTATCGGAATAGTTCTATCCCACTTTTGTCTCCCCCAGAGACTTTTGCTGGGGGGGGGGGGACTTTGCCATCTAGGCTGAGCTTGTCCACCTGTTCAGCCACATCCCCTGATTGTTGCCACCTCTAAAAGGAACTGCCTTTTGCTGGCAAAGACTGCTAGTTAATACTTATTATTTGTTGTATTGTAGTAGGATTTCATATTCTTTTGAACAGAAAGGCAGGATATAAGTGTGTGTGTGTGTGTGTGTGTGTGAAGTGCTGAATGGTTGCTTTTGACTTATGGTGACCCTATAAATTAATGGCCTCTAAAACATCCTATCCTTAACAGTCTTGCTCAGGTCTTGCAACCTGAGGGACATGGCTTTATTGAGTGAGTCCATCCATCTCATGTTGGGTCTTCCTCTTTTCCTGCTGCCTTCAACTTTTCCTAGCATCATTGTATTTTCCAGTGACTCTTGTCTCCTCTTAATGTGACCAAAGTACAATAGCCGCAGTTCAGTCCTTTTAGCTTCTAAGGAGAGTTCAGGCTTGATTTGGTCTAGAACCCACTGATTTGTCTTTTGGCACTCCACATAGTATCTGCAAAAACTCTCTTCCAACATCACATTTCAAATGAATCTATTTTCTTCCCATCAGTTTTCTTCATTTTCCAACTTTCACATCCTTACACAGTAATGGGGAATACTATTTCATGAATGCATTAAATAAAGTAATTAATAAAGCGGCTTACAAAGAATATAATTTAGACAAACAGGATTAACAAAAATGTTCAGCATCTTTCTAAACAGACTGACAGCTACAAGGGAGCTGGATTCTAATTAGGATGATGAGCAGAAGGGAAAGATGGCTTACCCTTTGTACCCACATGTATCTTCACAGATCAAAATCAGCCCCCCCCCCCCGAGTTATTAGCACTTGTAAGGAGGAAAAGACAGGTATCCAATTTTTTTATTTAAAGGGCTATTGATTTGTAAAAGCATGCAGGAGTTAAAGAGCTAAACCCTCTGTCCTTTCTCTACACTAGTCACAGTCCCATTGGTGCAAACCTAGCCAAGAGAGCCATACTGAGACTGCTGCTTTGAGCAAAATGTCCACTGCACCTCCCATTGCTACAGCCAGATGTCTCATCCCATCTCCACTGCAGGAATCATATGATACCACAGTCAGAACATATTGTTGCCTGGCTAGTCACAGCAGGTAGGCCAATCCTTTGAGGTGCTCTCTGCTGAGCAAATGGAAGCATCATGCAACCTATTCTTACATACTGGGCAGAGAATCAAGGGCTCCGAATGGATTCCTTCATATCCTTCTCTACTTTGCCAAGGGTAATTTTGGCCAATTCCAGTGTGTTACCTGGGAAATACATTTTGTTGTTGTTGTTCAGTCACACAGTCAAGTCCAACTCTTCACGACCCCATGGACCAGATCACGCCAGGCCTTCCTGTCTTCCGCCGTCCTCTGAAGTTGGCTCAATTTCATGTTCGTTGCATCGATGACACTGTCTAACCATCTCATCCTTTGCCATCCCCGTCTTCTTTGACCTTCAATCTTTCCCAGCATCAGGGTCTTCTCCAGTGAATGCTCCCTTCTCATTTGGTGGCCAAAGTATTTGAGCATCAGTTTCATTATCTGGCCTTCCAGGGAACAGTCAGGGTTGATTTCTTTTAGGATTGACTGATTTGATCTTCTTGCAGTCCAAGGGACTCCAGCACCATAGTTCAAAAGAATCTATTCTTCGGCGCTCGACCTTCCTTATAGTCCAACTCTTGCAGCCATACATAACTACTGGGAATACCATTGCTTTGACCATGCGGACTTTTGTTGGCAGGATGATGTCTCTACTTTTTATCATGCTGTTTAGGTTCACCATCGCTTTCCTCCCAAGGAGCAGGCGTCTTTTAATTTCATGGCTGCTGTCACTGTCTGCAGTGATCTGGGATCCCAGGAACGTGAAGTCTGTCACTATTTCCATGACTTCCCCTTCTATTTGCCAAGGAGTGATGGGGCCGGATGCCATGATCTTAGTTTTTTTGATGTTGAGCTTCAAGCCCACTTTTGCGCTCTCCTCTTTTACCCTGAGCAAGAGGCTCTTGAGGTCCTCTTCACTTTCTGCCATCAGAGTGGTATCGTCTGCATATCTGAGGTTGTTGATCTTTTCCCCAGCAATCTTAATTCCTGCTTGTGATTCATCTAGGCCAGCATTTCGCATGATGTACTCTGCATATATATTAAATAAGCAAGGTGACAGTATACATCCTTGTCGTACTCCTTTTCCTATGCTGAACCAATCAGTTGTTCCGTATCCGGTTCTAACTGTCGCTTCTTGGCCCTTATACAGGTTTCTCAAGAGACATGTGAGGTGGTCTGGTACTCCCATCTCTTTAAGGACCTGCCATAGTTTGTTGTGATCCACACAGTCAAAGGCTTTAGCATAGTCAATGAAGCAGAAGTAGATGTTTTTCGGGTACTCTCTTGCTTTCTCCATAACCCAGCGAATGTTGGCAATTTGATCTCTAGTTCCTCTACCTCTTCGAAACCCAGCTTGTACTTCTGGCAGTTCTCTATCCATGTACTGTTGAAGCCTAGCTTGTAGGATCTTGAGCATGACCTTGCTAGCGTGTGATATGAGTGCAATTGTGCGATAGTTTGAACATTCCTTGGCATTGCCCTTCTTTGGGATTCTTTGCATTGTTCATTCAGGAAGGTCTCCTTATCTCTCCTTGCTGTTCTCTGGAAATCTGCATTCAGTTGGGTAAATCTTTCCTTTTCGCCTTTCCTTCTTTCCTCTGCTATTTGTAAAGCCTCATCAGACAGCCACTTTGCTTTCTTGCTTTTCTTTTTCTTTGGGATAGTGGTGATTGCTGCCTCCTGTACAATGTCACGAACCTCCATCCATAGTTCTTCAGGCATTCTATCAAATCTAGACCCTTGAATCTATTCTTCACCTCTACTGTTTATTCATCAGGGATGCGATCTAGGTCAAACCTGAATGGCCTAGTGGTTTTCTCAAGTTTCTTCATTTTGCCACAGTCAGCTCTAGGTCTTGTTTTTACTGACTGGATAGAGCTTCTCCATCTTTGACTGCAAATTATATAGTCAATCTGATTTCGGTGTTGCCCATCTGGTGATGTCCATGTGTAGAGTTGCCTCTTAGGTTGTTGGAAAAGGGTGTTCGCTATGCTTAGAGGCAAAATGATGCCTACCAAATACATTTTGTGAATAAGAGGACAGTCCCGCTCACTAGAATTTGTTTTAGAATGTTCAAAAGGCAACTTTGACATGAGTTTGAAATTAAAATCTCTGTTTCTGTATCTCATTTTGGTCCAGAGCAGAGTACATGGAGATGAGATTTACAAGGCATTGAACAGGGAAACTGATTAGGACCCCTTCAATTGCTGAAGTTTATTGTCTCTACAAGTGCTGATGGGCACTTTAAATATACTGTGTTACCTAGCCCACAGAGTACATTTTAACACATTGACGGAAGGTCTGGACTGTAAAAGGGGGGTGGGTGTCATCAAACAGTAAATTTTCTAGGTATAATTTTCCTTTAGGTACCTAATTGAGTTTATAGCTCTGGTTGTCACTATCTCGAGAGCTTTTCCCTTTAAAATAAAATAAAATAAACTGGGCCCCTTCCTCTAAAGACATTCTTATAGATTCTCCAGTAGCTATTCCCTGACCTCTAGTGGCCAAAGAAAAGTTGTTGCAACATGTAAACAAACAGTAGACCAGAGAAAGGGAAGATTTGTTGTTGTTGTTGTTCAATTGCACAGTCAAGTCCAACTCTTCACAGCCCCATGGACCACATCACACCAGGCCCTCCTGTCCTACGTCATTCTCCAGAGTCTTCTCAGTATCATGTTCATTGCATTGATAACACTGTCTAACCTTTGCCGTCCCCTTCTTTTTTTACCTTCAATCTTTCCTAGCATCGGGGTCTTCTCTAGTGAGTGCTCCCTTCTCATTTGGTGGCCAAAGTATTTGAACTTCAGCTTCAGTATCTGGCCTTCCAGGGAACAGTCAGGGTTGATTTCCTTTAGGACTGACTGTACAGGATTAGCCCACTCAGACCAGTCCAGGGATGAGAGGGAATCCTGAACTTTTCAGTACATTAAACAACAAACCACGAGATGATCTATACCCTCTCTGGTTTCCAGACAATTTGCCACCAGAACCTCTTTTCACTAGTCCCTGCTTTTCCTAAGGGGAGAGGTTCCAAACCCTTAGTTGGCATCTGGGACAGAACACATTAGCAACTCAATCCAGAGATGCACGCTTTTTACCCTCCCATGGTAGCGTATGTGGTCAGGGTTAGGCACAAGACTTAGACTTGGAATCCAAGTTACAACATCAGAGACCATTAGAAATAAGAAGGATCTTTATTCAGTACAGAGCACAGCAAACAGACTAGGAGATTACAAAATAACAAAGGCTAGGGCAATTTGCCTTAACTACACATTAATGAGATTCATAGTTACCAAATTCAGGAACATCCAACAGTCCAAGCATATACCAAGGGATTTTGAAGGGAAATCCCATCTTGCACAAGCAAGTGGTCCAATTCACAAAGCAGGTCTTTGTTTTCTTAACTATGTCACCATGAGTTGGCAAAATGACTCTGATTGGTGCAAGTACTGTATATATGTAATGTAGTCCAGAGGCAAGTGTTCCACACCAGTGGAAGAGTGTATTGCGAAGCACCTTGTCGGTCAGTTCTATGAACCTGGGATACCGCATGGTGGAAAGGACTGTGTAAATAACTGTAAATAAAAGCCACTGTATATAGCTCAGATACAGCATCCTGATATCATTATTATTCAGACGTTCTGCGCATGCCGTCAAGGAGAAGGCAGGAGACTTTTAGAAATCAATATTTCTATACACTGACTGATTTGACCTTCTTGCAGTCCAAGCAACTCTCAAGAGTCTTCTTCAGCACCGTATTTCTTTTTCTCAGTATTTCTTATTCTCAGAGTTGTGAACATGATGATGCCCCCTTGTTGTATTGTAGTTATTTTAACATGATCTCTTGAGGGGAAAGCCTTTGCTTTAGTTTTACTTTTCACTTTTTATGTTGATTGAGGGCTATGGCTGGTTATGACCTAGCGGGGCTCATACCATCGGGACACCAGCCTCCAGGTTGGGACCTGGGGAGCCCCTGGAATTACAGTTCATCTCCAGACTACAGAGTCAGGTTGCCAACCTTCATAAAATGGCTGGAGATCTGCTACTGCAACTGATCTCCAGGCAACAGAGATCAGTTCACTGGAGAAAATGGTTGCTTTTGAACGTGGACTCTATGGCATTCTACCCCGTTGGAGTCCCTCCCCTCCCCAAACCCCACCCTCCTCTGGCTCCACCCCCAAAATCTCCAGGTATTTCATTACCCAGAACTGGCAACCCAACTACAGAGATGAGTGCCCCTGGAGAAAATGGCTACCTTGGAGTGTGGACTCCCACTGAGGTCCCTGTCCTCCCCAGACTTCATCCCCAAATATCCAGGAGTTTCCCAGCCTGGATCTGGCCACTGTACCATGCCCCACCCCAACTGGTGGCCATGGGGCATCTGGCAAACCCACCAGACCAGGCCTTGCCTATGTTCTGATAAAGGTCTGTTCTGATTTGGTACCGGGTGCTGTGGAATTATTACAATAGCTCTCAGTACATAGATTACAGTTGGTGGAATAGGTCGTTATACTATTATCAGATGGGTTGCCAGCTCCAGGCTGGGAAATACCTGGAGATTTTTTTTGGAGGGGGGTGGAGCCTGAGAAGGGTGGGGTTTGGGGGAGGGGGGGACTTCAATGGGGTAGAATGCCACAGAGTCCACCTTCCAAAGCAGCCATTCTCTCTTTCTCTTTTTTACAGTCTTAATTTGTTTGCATACTCTTCTTTTCTTTTCTTTAAATAAAAGCATTTTTAAAAGTGCCACAAACTACAAAGAAAATTAAAAAAAAGAAAAATCACTTGTTGTATTATTAAATTAACAAGACTGTGTTTGAGATTGCTTTTCCTTCCGTTTTGGAGAGGGGCCCAGAAACCAGAAACGTGGTGGCTTTGCCCCATGTAAACTGTGCGATAAGTGAAGGTTCTAGAAAAAGAAACTCCCTCTCATGTCCCCACAAGGGAAGAGGTCCTAAGGTTGCCAGCTGACTGTTTGGGTTCTGCGCTGTCCTTCCTCCGCCCTGCTGCACCTTGAGGGAGGAGAAGACGTTTGCTTTCTCTTTGTGACACAGATAAAGGGTCGTCCACGACAGCTGGGAGGAGCCGGGAAGCCAAGCTGCTCCGGAGGTCTCTAGAGCCCCCCCCACCCTGCTGTCGTCTGTCGAGTAGGAGGCAGAAGTCTTGACGTGCCAACTTTTGAAGAGCTACAAATACAAATACAAATACAATACCTTTATTGGCATAAAATATCAAATACACATGCAGCAGAGCCTCAAGATAGGCTGGAGGGGTATCACATTCCGAATTGCCTTAAGATGAGCCTCTCCTCCTAGTTACCTCATAAAAAAAATTTGCTACAGGTTCCAGAATTTCTATATTATGCGAAGACAATAAAGAACTAATTTTATGCTCATCAGATTGGCCCAAAAGGGGGTTGCCTCGGTCTCTTTGGGAAGTGTGCCTTTTATCCTCTGGAGGTGGCTCGTAACAGTGGGATGGACCGGCGGTTGGGAGAGAGGGCTGGGAAGAACGGCACCCCCGGGTGTCCCAGTCTCCAGAGCTCCTTGGTTGGCGCTGGGTGGCTGGCTGGTGGTGGAGACCTTTTTGCTACAGGATTCACAGCAGAGCTTGTTGTAGCCAGGGATGGAGCAGTAGCGAGCCAAGACCTCCATCTGGCAGAATATGGACTTGTCCCCAAGGCAAGGCTCTTCTGCGAACATGCAAAATTACAGAGGGTTTTGTAAGCGAAGCGAGGATATTCATCTATCAGATCACCAAACAGCCACCACATCCACTGTGACATCGAAGTACCACACACAGATAGCTTGTAAGTGCAACTCTGTGTTGCTGTGAAAATAAATTCCCACGGTATACACCACATGAATGCACTTGGGTCCAATTCAAGCCAACCTGGAGGAGAGTGGCATATACTTACACATGTAATCGCGCTGGTAAGCAGGGAGGAGAGAAATGCACAGAGACAGAGATCAAAGCCAGAGTCAATGGGACCCCAAGCCCTGTGGAACAGACATCAAATTGAAGCCTGCCATATGTGCGGCAATCCCTCCGAGGTGAGTAGTGCAAGGCGTCATAGATACAGGGGGTATGGATAAAGGAAGTTCCCCACCTCCCGTAGCCACATTGCAGTCCTGGCCTTGTACAGCTGTTTCAACCAGGAACTGGATGTCTGGGGCTTTATGTCACTCACCCTGGACTCCAACACCTACTGTATTACAGGATTAAGAACTGCAAGGCCAGAATGTGGTCCCTCCTAGAGAGACCCATCAACAGCCTGGCTGCAGCATTCTGCACCAGCTGCAGCTTCCGGATTTGCGACAAAGGCAGCCTCATGTAGAGAGTGTTGCAGTAGTCTAGTCTCGAGGTGACTGTCACATGGATCACTGTGGCCAGGTCATCGCGGTCAAGGTAGGGGACCAACTGCCGTGCCAGCCGAAGATGGTAAAAGGCTGACTTGACAGTGGCTGCCACCTGGGCCTCCATTGTTAATGAGGAGTCCATGAGCACCCCCAAACTCCTAACCCTAGATGCTGGCACCAGAGGCGCCCCATCAAAGGTCGGGAGAGGGAGCCCCAACCCCGCACCAGCCCGACTCATGCCCAGGACCTCCGTCTTCGCCGGGTTTAACTTCAGCCGACTCAGTCGGAGCCAACCAGCCACAGCCTGCAATGCCCGGTGCAGATCTTCTGGACTAGAGCCCAACCGGCTGCCCAACATCAGATAGAGCTGGGTGTCATCTGCATATTGATGGCACCCAAGCCCATACGTCCGGGCAATCTATATTTATTTCCTTCACTGTTTCCCCCCCAGAATTGAACCCAAACGAATGGGAACCGTATAAACAAAGCTTATTATTCCTGTTTGACTCTTGAATCTGTTAAACATCTTCATTATGCTGTATGATAATTTGCTGTTCACCCTTTACCTATGTGTATGGACTAGTAATTTCCATTTTTGGTTCTGTCTCTGTCTTGATTCTAATTGGCCCTTTCTGGTAACTAATTCCCTCCCCTTCCTATATGCAACAGTTGAGGAGATTCTGTTTCACATGAAAGCTTATGCCTTGGATAAAACTTCGTTGGTCTTAAGGGTGTGTCAAGCTCGTGCCTCGCTTCTCACGGATTCTGTGGCCTCAAGGGTTAATTGCTTCTCTTTCCTTCTCTAGGCTGTTTATCCTTTTGGCTAAAAGGGGGGGCTGATGTGAGAGTGTGTCAGCTTACGCAGTGCCTGGGAAACACACAGGGCTATTTTTGGGCAGGAACACACAGGAATGGAGTTCCGGCTGGCTTCAGAGTTGGCCACGCCCACTACAGCCAAAACCTCTGTTTGCGTGGCTACAGAGGGAAGGCCTGGAGAGCGACCCCCACCCGGCAACTCCGAGGCGGGGGGCCAGGGGGGGCTGGAAGGATTGGGGGCATTTAAATGCCTCCCCATGCCTTCCTTGGCCTGTCCAAGGGCCAACTTGTCCAAGCTCCACGCAGCTGCGGGGCGCCCAGGCAAGCCAAGGGAAGGCAGTTTAAATTGCCTTCCCTTCCCTTCAAGGGGGGGCTTGCCCGGGTGCCCCGTGGCTGCAGGGAGCCCGGGCAAGCCATGGGGTGTGGCCTAATATCTTAATGACCACACTGTCGGGGTGTGGTCTAATATGCTAACGAGTTTCTGCTCTTGGGTGTGGCCTATTATCCTAATGAGTTCCTGCTGGGCTTTTTCTACCCCCCAAAAAAGCCCAGGAAACACATGATCTCAGTGCCCACTTTGACCTTGAGTGCAGGGAATTTCTAGATAGTGCAATGGCTACTAGCAGGTGTGGGGGGGCAGTGTATTGGGGAAGTTTAGATCTTTGGCAGGCTGAATGCGGATGGTGATTAGGTACTGTGCTTTAGTATGGTGTAGTGATTAAGTGTGCGGACTCTAATCTGGGAGAACCGGGTTTGATTCCCCACTCCTCCACTTGCAGCTGTTGGATGACCTTGGGCAAGCCATAGTTCTGGCAGAGCCGTTTTTGAAAGGGCAGTTTCTGTCAGAGCTCTCTCAGCCCCACCTACCTCACAGGGTGTCTGTTGTGGGGAGGGGAAGGGAAAGGAGTTTGTAAGCGGCTCTGAGACTCTGAGTGAAGGGCGGGGTATAAATCCAATCTCTTCTCTTCTTCTTCTTTAGGGGAGATGTCCTGCATACTGTATAGGATCTGTCCTGACACCTGGGTGTCAGTTGTGACACAGACCATGTCTACGCTTGGAACTTGTTTCACTTCTCAATACTCAAATCTTGCTGATACTAGAGTGTGGTGAGAGTGACTGCGTCCGAGACCTGGCAAGATGCCACTGGACTCAAACTTTATTCTGCTACTTCAGACCAACACAGCTACCCACCTGAATCTATTTGAAAGGCTGTCACTTAGAGGAGGGCAGGGAGCTGTTCCTGTTCACAGAGGACAGAACTCGCAATACTGGGTTTAAACTATGAGCAGAAAGGTACTGGCTGGATATTGGGGGTGGGGGGAATTTACAGTAAGAACATTAGAAGCCACATTGGATCAGGCCAATGGCCCATCCAGTCCAACACTGTGTCGCACAGTGGCCAAAACCCAGGTGCCATTAGGAGGGCCACCAGCAGGACCAGAACTCCCGAACTCCCACTGTTGCCCCCCAAGCACCAAAAATACAGAGCATCACTGCCCCAGACATAGTGTTCCATCTAACCCTTGTGGCTAATAGCCAGTGATGGACCTCTGCTCCATATGTTTATCCAATCTCCTCCTGAAGCTATGCTTATTGTGGCAGTGAATTTCACGTGTTAATTACTCTTTGGGTGAAGAAGTGGTTACTTTTATCTGTTTTAAGTTTACTACTCATTAATTTCATTGAGTGCCCATGAGTTCTTGTATTGTGAGAGTAGTTCAGCAGTGGAATCAGCTGCCTATGGAAGAAGTAAGCACCCCCTCACTGGCAATCTTCAAGCAGCGCCTGGATGAACACTTGTCAGGGATGCTCTAGGCTGATCCTGCATTGAGCAGGGGGTTGGGCTAGGTGGCCTCTATGGCCCCTTCCAACTCGATGATTCTGTGGTTTTTAGGTAGTCTAAATGAGATATATCAGAACTGAGAACCTTTAAGTGGAAAACGTTGATGTGGGCATAATTCTTTCTACGGCTGAATGGTGGCTGTGCCCTGGTTAATTGCCGAGAACCCTTGATTGGTGATCACTGGACCAGGCTCAATGTCTCTCTGGAGCCACTGTTGCGCTCAGTAAGCTTGACGTGATTGAGATGTGGTCCTATTTCTTCTCAGACCTGTGAAGTGATAATTGCTTGCTTCAGGCTCAATGCAAAGTACTGGCTATTGCCTTCAGAGCCCTTCGGCAGGCCTAGGGACATCATACTTATCAAACCATGTCTCCACATTCCTCTGCGCTTGCTGCACTTTCCAGACAGCCTTCCTTAGGATTGTTCAGAAGGCATTACAGCCTGGAGTGCCTTTCCTAAATGGGTGTAAAGGGCATCTTCACTGGTTGCATTTAGGAAGGCATGTAAGATAATATTATTTTAGAGGGCATTTAAGGTAAAGGTAAAGTTTCCCTTGCTCAAAAGCCAGTCGAATCCGACTCTAGGGTTGTGGTGCTCATCTCCGTTTCAAAGCCGAAGAGCCAGCGCTGTCTGAAGATGTTTCCGTGGTCATGGGCCGGCATGACTAAACACCAAGGTGCACGGAACGCTGTTACCTTTCCACTGAAGTGGTACCTATTTATCTACTTGCAATTTCTTGCTTTCGAACTGCTAGGTTGGCAGGAGCTGGAACTAGAGAAAGGGAGCTCACTCCGTCATGCGGCACCCGGGTCTCAAACTGCTGAACTACCGACCTTCCACAGCCTGCAGTTCAGCGTCTTAACCACTTGAGCCACCGCAGCTTTTTTACTGGAGGGTAAACTCTTTTGGCTGAGTTTCTAGCTTGTCCTTTATTAACCTGTGTGCAGTTTTTATCTTGTCACTGTTCTGTTGTTTTTGTGTCCGTTTTGTTAGACACCCTGAGTCTAAGAAGATAGTGGGTATTTTAAACAAATAAATGGTCCCTTCATGACCAGCAGACAGGATTTGATCCAGGAAAATGGAGCAGGAGAGAGAAAACAAGCCAAAATTGACACCTGCAGGCAACTTTACTTGGTTTTGTAAGGCGTCCAGTTTAAGTTCTGGAAAATGTCAGATTTATCCAAGCACCTCACTAATGCTCAAGAACCTGGTGCAGCAAATATAGCCGACTAAGGACATTTAGTGAAAATCAGGTTCCTTTCAAATTTTTTCAAATAAAATATGAACTGTTCAGTCAGTTTACTGGTTAGTCAGTATCCGTTATTCCTATCCCTGTCTTCTCAGACATAACAGTTTTGCCATCATATTTCCTTCAGTTTCACTTTGATTTGTGAAGGATCCATTTTAAGAAACTGCTGACAAACGACAGCAGAAAGGGGCCATATATTATTGAAAAGTTACCAGGCAACATAATTAAGTACTTTTTTCACACCAGCACTACTCCTAGAATGACTCCCTGGATCACAAAAAAACTCATCCTAATGAACTGAGATATATGTAATGGATTTGTACATAAGTTTCCGTATTAGTAAGCAGAACAGACAAAAATTTGGGCAGCTTTTATAACTACAACAGTCAAGAAAACCCACAATGCTACAAGAACCAGTGATTTTTAAGAAATTCCCCCCATTTTTATGTAATCAGAAAATAACTAGATTTCCCACTGAAATTCAAAGCTATCTATGCTTATTGTGGCAGTGAATTTCACGTGTTAATTACTCTTTGGGTGAAGAAGTGGTTATCTCTGGAAATCAGGTCAAATAATGTGCATCTTCTGATCTGAAAAAAAATCATTCTGAAATCAATCATATTTTTGATAAATCTACTTTAAGTATTGTATTTAGTTTTGAAGCACCTGCATTCTTAGGCAGTTTAAATCGTCTTCAATTTCAAGCCATCCGTGATACTATTAAGTATAATTGACCTGTCTGAGAATGACTGTTTATGTACTCTTAGGACTTCAAAGCCCATGATGCAGTGTCACCTTTATAAATGTAGGGGAATCAGTAGTATTGAATTAAGTGGTGTGCAAGTAGAACCTACTGAAATTCAAATTAATAATCATGTATCTTACAGAAATCTACAAGCTAAGTTATGGAAGTGGAAAACTCCAGCAATTTTCATACATGTCTAGGAACACCCCCCACAGATTTTTGCCTGTCGTAACAGAGCAGTTCTAGGCAGGTCTATTCAGCATCTTATTCAAGTCTATTCAGTGGGGCTGAATTCTGTTAAACTATTTTTATAATGGCATGGTCACCTGCATAAATACTTCTAAAATGAGCACACTGTAGGATACTATTTCATATAGATTAAGCTGCATCCTGATTACAGGAACATGTGGAGATTGCCTCTGCATCCAGTTATTGCGAGGTAGGAGAGGGTAGAGAGGATAGAGCAACTTTCCGTGTTGTGAGGAGGGGGGATTTGAGGAAGGGTGGCAAATGAGAGGAAGAGTGGGGACCAAATTTGAAGGAGGTATGCTAAAACTATCCTCGGGCCTGGATGGCCCAAGCTAGCCCAATCTTGTCCAGATCTCAGAATCGAAGCAGGGTTGGCTCTGGTTGGTTCTTGGATGGGAGACCACCAAGGGAGTCCCAGGGTTGCTACACAGAGGCAGGCCATGGCGAACCTCCTCCGTTAGTCTCTTGCCTCGAAAACCCCATGGGGGGTCACCTTAAATCAGCTGTTGTTTGATGGCACTTTCCACCACCATGTTAAAATTGACTGCTCTGGTCTTTGCAGCTAAAGAATAAAACAAATTCTTTCTGCCCAAACATTGTTTCCATCTCTGCCACTTTTAGTCAACCATTCTTTCTGTCCCAGGAGTGCAGTGTATTCTGTTCAGCAAAATTCCACTTCGCTGCCAATGAGCGATGCAATGGAAAGGGTCTATCTTTTTCTCTCAATCAGGAGAAATTCTGAAGGCATAACAATGGGAAGAGTTCAGACTTGGAAAGGAGACTGGAGCTCTTAAGCGTCGAAAGGAAATCCTAACTCGTTGAAAAGATGGTTATCCCCGTTTATACACACACACACATTACACACAATCACCTTTACAAGGCCACGCTATCCAGAGGCAAGTGTTGCAATCTGCAGAGGAAACAGGCCCTATGCTTGCCCAATTGAATGGTTTGAAAAATCAACAACCAAATCCTTTCTCTGCTTTTTGACATTTTCAAGATTGATGGATGCATTACAAGTAAATGTGGACAGTCGGGTCTACAGTGCTGCTGGGAGATGGAGCGCGAGGGGCGCCTGCGGCCATTTCAGTTTAAAAGGAAGCCTTCCAGGGACGGGGGGGGGGAGGCCGGGAACCCCTTGCGCCCCATCTCCCAGCGACAAAGCTGTACTGTAAGAAGCTGCTTTGCTGCTGGGAGACAGGGGGGGAGGGGTCTCCCCCCCCCCCCGTCCCCAGGAGGCTTCCTTTTAAAGTAAAATGGCCGCAGCTTTGCTTTTGGGGGATGGGGCACAAGGTGTTCCCGGGCTTCCCCTGCCCCCGGGAGACTTCCTTTTAAACTGAAATTGCAGGGAAAAAAATAAAAGTCGGATCTACATGGATCCTCATGAATTCATATGATTTTTGCATTGAAATGAAATAAAACCACCATCATGCTGTTGACCATGTGTCAGTCTATAGGGAGCACCACAAAAATCACGCATCCACAGATTTGTGGCACCACAACAGCGCAAAAACATGATTCCAAAGCACGGATCCTCATGAATTCACATGATTTTTATGCTGAAATGAAATAAAACCAACATCATTCTGTAGATCAGGGGTATCAAACATGCAGCCTGGGGGCTGGATCAGACCCCCAGAGGGCTTCTATTAGGCCCTCAGTGGAACTGGCTGTCTTCCTCTTCTTCTTCCAGTTCTGCTGCTGCTGCTGCATCACTGTAGGTTTGCAGCTTACAGATACACACCTGAACAGCATACTCAAGCTTGCAACAGCACAGACATTTTGATGCAATAATTCAGAGCAAGAGGTGTCAGCTGCAAGAGTACTAATGGTTTAAACATGTTTTTATTTTAACTTAAAAAAAACCTTTGTGTTTGTGTACTTTATAAAGTTTATATCTCTGCTACCTGGCATTACATTTTATGACACACATGGCCCACCCCAACAAGGTCTGATTTATGTCAGATCCGGTCCTCATAACAAATGAGTTCGACACCCCTGCTGTAGACCATGTCTTAGCCTATAGGCAGCACTACAAAAATCATGGCTCCACTAATTTGTCGCACCACAAATGTGCAAAGACATGGTTTCAAAGCACAGATCCTCATGGATCCTCGGGGTTTTTCAGTTGGGTCACCCCAACATCACCATCAAATCACATATCATACCCATAGCCACAGATTGCACCACAGAAATCATGAGTCCATGGCTTGGTGGCAACTCGTTGCTGCAAAAAATGGGTTCTGAACCATGGGCACTTATGGATCCACTCAATCACATATCATGTCCATGGCCACAGTAATCACCACAAAAATCATAGATTCACAACTTCGTGGCAACATCATGCTTCAAAAACATGAAAAATCATGCCTCTGAAGCACAGATCCTCATGGATCCTTATGATCTTTGCATTGGGTCACCCCAGCATCACCATCAGATCACATATCTTGTCCATGGCCACAGATTGCACCACAGAAATCACGTGTTCACAGCTTTGTGGAACACCATGCTGCAAAAACATGGTTCTGAAGCATGGGTAACCATGAACTCACCATCAAATCACATATCATGTCCACAGGCACAGGTTTAATCACAGAAGTCATGGATCCACAGCTTCATGGCAAAACCATGCAGCCAAAACATGGTTCTGAAGCACAGATCCTCATGGATCCTTATGATTTTTGCATTCGGTCACTCTAAACACACCATCTAATCACAGAACATGTTCATGGCAACAGCAGGAACCACAAAAATCATGGAACCACAGCTTCATGGCAACACCATTCTGCAAAAACATGGTTCTTGAGCATGGATCCTCATGGATGCTTGGGGGTTTTGTGTTGGGACACCCCAAACATTCCATTAAATCCCATATCTTGTCCATGGCCACTACTTGTACCACAGAATTCATGGATCCACGGCTTCATGGCAACACCATGCTGCAAAACATGATTCCAAAGCACGGATCCTCATGGATGCTTGGGGGTTTTGTGTTGGGACACCCTAAAGTTACCATTAAATCCTATATCATGTCCATGGCCACAGCTTTCATAACAGAACTCACGAATCTATGGCTTTGTGGCAACACCATGCTGCAAAAACACAGTTCCAAAGCATGGATTCTCATGGATTCTCAGGGTTTTTGCGTTGGTCACCCCAAACTCATAATCAAATCACATATCATGTCAATGGTCACAGCTTGCATCACAGAATTCGTGGATCCACCGCTTCATGGCATAACTTCTGTGGTGCAAACTGTGGCCACTAATGTGATGAGTTAGTAGATGGTGAGTTTTGTGTGCCCCACATTAAATCTTGTAAAACCATGCTTTGGGACAACATACTGAAGATCCATGAGGATCTGCGCTTCCAAACCATATTTTTGCTTCGTCGGATTCAACTGGCTCTAGAGCAAAGGCAACCTTTACCTTTAATATCACCATGAAGCTGTGGATGTATAATTTCTGCAGTGCCGGCTCTGTCCATGGACATGATATCCGATTTGATGTTGATGTTGAGATGACTCAAAACAACAACCCCGAGGGAAAGGGGATGGGGACGGGACGCTGCTGGGGGATGGGTCATGAGGGGTTGCCGGGCTTCCCCTGGCGCCGGGAGACCTCCCTTTAAATTGAAATGACTGCGGGCGCCCCCAGTGGCCATTTGGATTTAAAGGGCAGCCGACGAGGATGGGGGGAGGAGGCATTTTGGCTTGGAAAGGGTTAAGAAAACCTTTATTGTTCCATGTTTTCTCTTCTAGAGCAATCTTCTGAAGCGCCTGTAATGCATCCCAGTGCTTGTCATAGGCGTAAAGTTCATGGGGGCGGCGGGGCATCAGCCTTCCCCGAAATTTTCAGGAAGGTGCTCAGCATCCCCCGGGGGCAACTGGTTACAGCCACCCTTGCTCCCCCCACCCCATTCTGAAACTATGTTCAGCGCCTGGGTTGGGACCGGGAGGGAGGGAGGGAAGTTAGGACGGGGGCTTGCTTCCTCCTGGAAGTGAAGCCCCACCGTCAGCTTCCAGCAGCCCTTAATTCTGCACGTGGAGTCTGGCTTTCCTGGTTTCCTGCACGCACGTACAAAGGTAGGAAGCATGCTTGCCTGGGCTCTCCCTTACTGCTGAGTCCTTGAGGCGCATTCGTTCAGCTCGCCTCTCTGCCCCCTTCCCCCAGCTAGCAGTAAAATCAGCGCGGACCAGGAGGGAAACTTGGCCCGGCGGACTTGCCCTGCCGAAGGGAGCGCCAAAGCTCAGGGGCTGTGGTCCCTCCCAAATCCCAGACGGCCTCCACGGCACCTCCTCCGCTTCTTGCGCCCGGCTGCTGCCTTCCTCTGATTCCCTTTCGCTGCTGCTCTTGCTGCTGCACGCTGGGACCAAGTTGGCCGGCTTTGTAAGGGCATGGGTGGGGTGGAGGCCTGAGAGAGGGCGGTGTTCAGTGAGCCTGAGGCTGAGTTGTTTTCTCCCCCTCTTTTGTTTCTTTGTTTTTAAAATCCCCCTTTTCCCAGTGTTTACTCTTGTGGCGTTTTATAGTGTTCTCTGTCACATTATGCCGTGGTGCTGATCTGGTTTGAGTTGCTGGTATAGTGCACACAGTAGCTGTATGCAAGATGCATCTCTGTTCTGTTCCCAAGGGCTGTTATTCCATTCAGGGGCCTGTCATTCCAGTCCCAGAACTCATCTTCAACCCACAGTCCCAAAACACTTCCTCTACTCCCAGGGGTTATCACTGTACTCTGGCGGCTGTCATTTCAGTCTGAGAAAACATTTGCTACCCCCTGGGACTGTCATTCCACTCTGGGGCCTCTGAATACAGTTCCATAATGCTTCTGCTACTCCCAGGGGCTGTCATTCCACTTTGGGGGCTGTCATTCCAGATATCTTTATAGAAAATCCATTCCACATTTTCTTTGCAACTCTTCTTGAGCTGTAAGGTATTTCAATGGAGCCTATGCAAGTCAATTGACATTCCTGGTTCCCATTATTTCCAATGCACCTTCAAGTCTCTCCCATTGTTTCCAATGGGCAATCCTGTCATTCCTTTTAGTACATCTAGTCTGAAGGATGCTGTCAAGCACCCAGTAAGGTGCAGAGGTGCTGCTGCCTCCTTCCCAAGGGGACTTTGAGGCTGGGTTGAGGCTTTTCTGCTTGGAGCTGTTTGCCTTGCATTAGGAAGGGATAGCTCTATTAGTGGGGAAAACTCCCAGAGGGAGAGCTAGAAGAGGGGATGGACATTCCTTAGGAGAGAAGGATCCCATAATGATAGTCTCTGCCCCTCCCAGCCCATTTCCTCCTCCTCCTCCACATTTCTGAGCCCAGTCAGGTGCAGAGATTTGGGGGGGGGGAGTCTAATGCAAGGAAGTCTACTCTCCAATGTAGTCATTTCCTCCAGGGTGATGCTCTGTATTCTTGGTGCTTGGGGGGCAACACTGGGAGGGCTTCTGGAGTTCTGGTCCTCCTGGTGGACCTCCTTATGGCACCTGGGTTTGGGCCACTGTGTGACACAGAGTGTTGGACTGGATGGGCCACTGGCCTGACCCAACATGACTTCTCTTATGTTCTAACTCAGTGTGCTGCAGCA
>NW_015173701.1:614713-614870 GCF_001447785.1 Gekko japonicus | reverse complement strand
GAGTATTTCTTGCATTGTGCAGGGGGTTGGATTAGATGACCCTGGAGGTCCCTTCCAGCTCTATGATTCTATGACTGTGATTTGTATTAACCCGTTATGATGAACTCCTGTATCTCCCTAACTGTCTAGCAGATTTTCTCTGTCAAATCTTCAGTTC